>NC_072767.1:32373657-32527042 GCF_022539595.1 Amphiprion ocellaris | reverse complement strand
TGCCAGTGTACATACTTGCAAATAAGCTGTCACACATTACAAATGAGATTACCTTTTTCAGTTTGCCCTGGAACTTCTAGACGAGGGGATGCATGGCTGAGACACTAAAATAGCTCAAATCGCTCGGTTTTTATCAGCGTGCTCGATCTGCAAGTGCTGTTTATGCTTTCTTCATGCACCGAGAGAAAAAAAAATTGTATATTCACAGCTTGGAGCACAATGTAATCAGTTGCAGTGAAGTAAGAATTATCGGTGAAAAGATAGGGCTCAGAGTGAATGACTCCATTTTACTTTTGGCCTCCAAAAAGAAATTCTTTTAACTGTTTTCATTACGCCACCTCGCAGAAATGAATTATTAATTATATCACTTACCACATCACTTTTAGAACGAGATAAGACCGACTACATCTGAATGTGTTGCCAAATACAAGAGACACAGTGTCAGTATTATGAGTCACTACAGTGCGATACAGATACGAGAACGGAATCAGAGGTGAAAAAAGCAGTTATTGTATTTGCATGCAATCATGAGCATGCAAAGTAATTGTCTCGTTTGCATGGCAGAGATCACTGAGGTCAGGCCACATGAAGCGAGAGCTTTGTTGGACACCTCACAGCATCTTGCTCGTATCGCACATCAGAAGCGTTTGGTGCTTTGACAAACGAGGTGCGGCAGAACATCTCCAAATTCAGTGCAGCCGAGGATAACGAGTGGCCAGTCATTATAAATGAGAATATGCCGGAGTGTTATTAAAATAAATAGAATATTTCAACAAAAAAATGCGAGTTGCCTCTAGAGACAAAATACTGATTGGAGGTACTTTGTTTCGCAGCTGGAATCTTTGCACATCATAGCAGGAAAAGCAGGTGCTAATTAAACAAAACCTGTTTCTAAATTCAACATTACATGCTAGTTTTTGCGGAAGCGTCAAAATTAAAGCTGGAGTGAGAACCATTTATATATAAATGAACGTCTGTCACATTCAAGCCAAACAAGGCCACACAAGGCTGATCAGTACCAGACAAATCTCTCTGTGTTTTGCAGTATACAGGCGTTTTAAATGTGGTGTATGTTTTGAAATTCCCATGATGGCATCAGCCAGCACTGACTGGTTTGCCAGAGATGAAGAGGGAAGCATCTTAAACACAGAGTAGACTACAGCAGCCAGACGTATGGTGCAGGCTGTGGAAGAAAAGTCGTAGCAAAGTTTCTGATGCTTCAGATAAAAAAAGAACATTCAGAAGGATTACGGTCTGTAAAATGAAACATTTGACAACGAGGCAGTAGACACTGTTTCTGTAATTACTCTCACTGCCAGAAGGAGAAACAAAATTCTGCACTGGAGGTTTATGTGCAGAAATTTAGAAAAATGAATGAATAAATCATAACAATACTACTACTAATAACAATAGTAAGAAGAAGAAATGATGCTTTCACTGTGTAATTAAGTAAGTAGCATGTAAGTAAGTAAGTAAAGTTTATCTATATAGCACCTTTCACAGCACAAAGTCACAGAGTGCTTTACTTAGAAAATCAATACAGGCAGTTTAAAACAACAAAAAGAGGAAATAAAAAAAAAAAAAGCCAGTAGATCCAGGACAAATACCTAAATAGTCATATTAAAAGATGATTAAAAACCTGAATCTGTATGCGGGACAAAGGTCAGTTTAAACAGTCTTTCGTTTTTAATGTCTTTAGTTGCTGTTTAAAAGCATCAACTGAGACCACATGACAAAGGTCTGAGGGTCGGACATTCCACAGGGTCGGGGCCACCACTTCAAAGTCAAGATTACCTTTTGTTTTTAGTTTACTGCCGGCCACTACCAGTGGACTTTTGTCAGAGGATCTAATTGACCTGATGGGAATGTAAGGTTGGAACAGCTCAGAAGTATATGTAGGTACCTGAGTGTGTATAGCTCTGTATGTGAAAACAAGAATTTTAAAACAGATCCTGAACCTAACTGGGCGCCAACGTAGAGAATATAAAGTGGGCGTAATGTGTGACATCTTGCTGGACCTTGTTAACAAACTTGCAGCAGTGTTCTGGACTAATTGTAGATGGTCTAAAGATGAATTATTGAGGAAGGCAAAGAGGGAATTACAGTAATCTAAACAATGGAGCTGAGTCTGTCAGTTTAATTTAAATGAAAAACAAGTGCGAACTGTTGAGTTGATGTTTTTCAAAGTGCATTCACTGATGAAATGTGACACCAAATATTTCTGAGACTGTCCCTTATGGTAAAAGACAAGGACCTCATACAATCAGCCACCTTAGAGACTGTCTGGACCAAGAATTAGAAGCTCAGTTTTGTCTGGATTAAGCTGTAGGTACTTGTTTGCCATCCAGCCCTTAACGGCAAGGAGACAATTCTGCAACATTTTCAGCTTTTCTGTCTGTCTTCATCCATCAGTTCTGAAGCCTCCAGTTTGGCATTTGCAGTCACCATGTTGGTCTTTGACACCTAACATAAGGGGTTATGACTGACAACCTGACGATACTCTGCATGGTGGCACATTAGCAACCTGCCAATCACAAGGTAACCCTGGTTTATCATCTATTTTACTCTAAATTTACTCTGTATTGAAGGAGACTTGAAACTAGCGATTGAGACCATAAATTCACTAGAAAAATGTTTATTGAGGTAGCAGATCAAGGAAGAAGTAGATTTTTTTTTCCATTGGCTTCTATACAAACAGACCTCCTTTTTTGCAATAAGAGGAGTCGCTCCTATTGGCCATTAGAAAGAATGCAGGTTTTAATACACTTCTGCGTTTACCTCTTAAGACCCTGAGGAATCTTTTATATGCAGTCAATAATTCTTTGTACTGATGAAGCCAGAAAAGAGATGTCTCTTTTGGAGATTGAGCTAATAAACAAATAAATTCCAACAGTAAATTAATTGTGGATACAATTATATAACCTGCAGAGAGGAAGTTTTGGTGCCTCTCAAAGAGTCCTAGCTAGCACCAAAGGAAAATCAACAATGCTAATAATAATTTAGAATAAATTCCACTTTTGTTGATTGGAGTTTCATCTACTCAAGCACATTTTTGCTTGTCAAATGATCAAAAGTAACAGGAAAATGTGTAGACTTCCAACAAATAAGGTAACACAAACTCACTGCTCTAATCATGCTTACTGGTGTGTGCAGTCCCCCCTCAATTGCCCATTTTGAATCAGGGAAAACCCTGTACAGACTGAATTTGTCAGTAAAATTGCCCTCAAAAATAAATAGGACCCCAAGTTCAATCACGTGTTTGCACTGCAAAAAGCAGGCCTTCAAAAACAAGAAAAAAATATACAAAAATTAGGGATATATTACTTAAACTAAGCAAAATTATCTGCCAACAGAACAAGAAAATTTGGCTTGTCAAGATTTTCCAAAACAAGTAAAAATATCTAACCTCAATGAACCCCGAAATACCTTAAAATTAGTATATTCTCACTAATAACAAGTGCATTTTTCTTGGAATAAATAAAAAATATGAGACCCCTTTTCTCAATTTGTTGAAAAATATTCTGAAATTAAGTAAATGCTAGTGCCATTGTCTTGACATAATGATATGCACTAGGTATTACATTTCTTGAAACCAGCAACGTTATACTAAAATCTAATTTACTTTTCTTGATGGAAAGGCAACAGTTAAGAACATTTTTCTCATTATGTAGAATAATTTTCTTAAAATTATTAAAATGAGCCAAATGCTGTGGAATTCATAAATCATATTCATGCTTATAATCAGTGAACCTGACTACAAGAACAGTAAATGTCATTTGCTTAAATGAAGATACGAATCCAATTTCTTTTCACCTCTTTAATATATTTAAGGTGCAAGTAAAACATTACACTTACTGGTCATCGAAAGGCTGAATAAACAGTGTGAAAACAGCTATGTAAACTGTATCAAAAACATTCTACACAAGAAAGTGCTGTGAAAGAGTATTAGGAGACCTGAACAAACGCAGAGACCGCTGAGACCTGAACAAACCGGCTCATCCAACACTTACTGGAACTGGAGGTCAATGTACAAACCTACTCAGTGAACTTCCTCCACTCAGCCATAGCTTTTTTATATGAAGAAGTCATGTCTTGGTCATGGATGGCATCCATGAGGACTTCTGTCTGCAGCACAGAGAGGAGTGTGGCTAAGCACTTGGGGTATGTGAGGTGAAAGGTGTAGTAGCATGCCATGATGTACATCGCACTGTCAGAGATGTCCTCCTTTGGGAAGATCAGCACAGGCATGGTTCCGATGGCCAGAATGCAGTTGCTCTCACAGACGATCACCACAGGGCTGGAGAGTGGTCTTGCATTCAGAAAGGTGTTGGGGTCTTCCACAGACTGAAACACAAATAGAAATATGAGGCTAATTAAGTGTGAATTGAAGCTTATTAATGTGTGTGTGTGCGTGCATGCGTGTGCATGTGTGTGTGCATGCGTGTTTTTATGAGAGCATAATAAATGGATATGTAGCAGGTTAGCAAAGCTTGTCTTTGTCTATAAGTGAAATAAAAATGAATATGTGGAAGTGACAGAAGGCAAGAAAGATGACAAGTGTAAAAGAAACAAAGTAGTTGTGAGCCAGTGTTTATTACTTTTTATGGATGTGTGCCAGGGAGCCTACTACGCAGCCTGCAACTATTGCTGTGATTCTGTTTTGCCTGATTATTTAGGTCATCCAAATATGTTCTTTGTAAAGTTAGACATTTTTTCTTTGTTCACTGCCAGGCTCTAGTAATGCAACAGCATTCTTCATAAACAGCTTCACCGGGTTAAGGCACTAATAGCAATCTGATGTCAAAATACTGGAAACATTTATTATTTGTTTTGTGGCATCAAATGCCCATACGAGTTCAGCTATTGTTTAATTTTTGAAATGTCTTTTCTCATTCCTGTTGTTTGCTTTGTTTTAGTACTTAAGAAGTGCCGTGATGTCGATAAGAGATGTCAGAATTGACCAAATTATATGCCACATGACATATGATGTGTTGTAGAATACATCTCTTTCAAATATGTTTACTTCTGTGGCTGTATCACAGCTTATGTTGCAAAGAAAATGAAACTGAGCACTTCACCCAGTTTCTTAAAGTAGGCCTATTCGTTTTTCAGTGTGGCAATATGAATGTTTTCAAAATGCAGTGGTAATGTATCAAAAGTAAATATTTACAATAAAAAAAAATCAGAATGTCTACAAATGTGGCCCCTTAACAAGGTTTAATAGCCCTGCTGTAAAGTACATGAAAAACTGTCATACATAATTTTTTTACCTCAAGGATGTGAAGCATGGCCTCACTTGCATGCCCCAACTTCTTGGGTGGAACAGTGGGTGATGGGAAGATGTCTGGCAAAGCCTTCATCATCGCAACCGCTTGCTTTACTGTGAAAAACAAAACCGTCCAATTTTATTTACTGCAGTCAGTTATTCAAAAAACAACATAAAAACAGAGAGAAAGACAGAGCAACGAGACAAGAAACATAAGGGAGTGCAGTTGGGAGAGACTGCGAGAAGCAGTAAGCTGCAGGTGGGAAAATGAAAAAAGCACATGGTAGGAGTGGTTAGGATGGTTGATAAGTTACGTAAATGGCAAATACTTGGTGGATGTCTGAAACTGAGCAGCACCAGCAGCACTGACCACTGTGGCCAGCCTATGGATTCTTCAAGTCATCAAGTGATAAGTGAGTAATTACCTTTATCTGCCAGTGGAGGTCTCATGACTTTTTTGAAAACTCCATAAAACTGGATCTTCTCACAAAAGGTCCTCCAGCGGTTCTTCAGTTCAGATATGAAGTGGGGGTTTCCTTGATTGAGGATCCGCTGCAGTTCATCCATTATCTACCACAGAAGGACAGATAGCAAATACCTTTTAAATATACATTCCAATCAAAATCTAGTGAAAACAAAAAATGTCTGGACCTACTATGTAAGTAGAAATTGCAGAGTAACCTGCTTTGTGAATTATGAAACAATTTGTGCAAAAAAGAACCTGGCCAATATCTGTCCTTAATTTTAAAAAATGGAAAAATGGCTAACAATGTATAATTTGTAAACTAACATACATATAATCATATTAAACATAAAACAACTTAAACGATTTGATTTGCTTACATGATCCACTTCTCTGAAGCAGGGATATGCTTGAAGAATCTTGGTAGGTCTGTCGTGCTCCTTCATAACATCAGAGTCAATGTAAGCCCGTCTTGCTTGGTATTCAAGGTCCAGCAGCTGGACAACATCCTTCTTGTTGGGCCTGGGCCTGGATTTGTATAGCTCTTGCAGAACTTTGTAGTGTCTGGCCTGGTTCTGTGGGCTGTCAGTAGTTTCAGGACCTATTGTTGAAATGAAATTACAATTACTGTTTTGGTTTCTACCATTGCAGTTTGAAGAAACATACAAATATTCAAAGTTACTTACTTTTAGATTAATGGTTATATTAGCAATCCTTTCAATGTTTGTATCTAAAAGTAAATCATGTATAAATATAAATGACTTCTAAAAAGAAATGTGACAGTACATCTGCAATAACCCAACACACTTTCTCACAACTCAACTCCACATGGAGTAGATGTTTATTGATAACAAAATACAGTATTTCTTTAGCTTATTCCAGTAAAGTAACAGTTACGAGTCTGAAGTCTTAGGTCGGCAGGAGCGTTCTCTCTCTCTCTCTCTCTCTCTGCTCTTTCCAGTTGAACCACCAGAACCAGACTGAGCTACAGCTGTTACCATGAAAAGATAATCTTGATGATTAATGATTAATACAATAAAGGCACTCCCCCTTTTCAATATTTGTAGTAGTTTTAATACAAAAACACAATCTCAGTATGTGCGCTTACCATCCACCTGTTCAGCCTCCGGGGAAGTGCATCCAGACGATGATCTTTCCAAGATCGAAGTTGAAGCATTGGACCCGCTGTCATCAGTGGGTGACCCATGGCTGCTGCTCTCAAAGCTAATGGCCAGTCGCCTCTTTCTTGAAGGAGTTGCTCCCTGCTTCTTTTTGGGGGTTGTCACATTTTGGACCCTTTTCAAAAGCTGTTTCTTCACAGATTCCTGACAAAAACATGGAATGTAAAAATCACATGGATCAAAATTAAATTAAGCCATAAAAGCTCTGATCCTGAATAAAGCATATCCTCCTACCCACTCAGCTCCACTGGCTGCAGACCTGTCCCGCAGCATTGGGTAGTACACAATGAGACGCTGAGCCATCACAGTTAGCTCACGGCTGCACGGATATCGGAAGTCATCCCCTGCAGCTCTCTTGATGGCAATCATGCTTGTTACTGTGTTCCTTATTATGCGACAGCGAAGCTCTTTGGAGAGTGTAAAGTCTCCTTCTTCTCCAGCACGCTGTTTTTCAAAAAAGGTGGTTCTTGACTGCTCCAGCTCTGTGTCTGTGTATACAACATATTGTGGACTTTGAAGCTGTACAGTTCTGCTGACACTGTCTCCTGGCTTTGAAGAGGGGACAGGTGCAGGGGAGGAAGAAGGGGTGGACAAAGCGGTTGGGGTAGTTGGAATTGTGGCAGCATCATAAGTTCCAGAGGAGATGCCTGGGTGAGGCTGGTCCAATTCTTCACACTGAAAAACGCAAGAATTTATCTCATTAATTGAAAGCTGATTGTATGTAGTGCACTAGAAGGAACAATACCAAAAAGGAAATGTTTCCATCAGGTTTTGCAGGATTGGACCTAAATGCAGTTACAACCAAACAGGTAGCAAGGAACAAATAGGAGACTAGAGAAAGTCAGGAAGATTAGACACTGCACTACAAAATAAAACAGGAAAACGAACAGGAAAAAAAGACACAACATGACAGTTTCACTGAAATTGTAAATTACAGCATTGTTTAATGTCCACACAACGTTAAAATCTGATATCACCTCATTTTCACCATGAGTGGTCCTCCAAATCGCTCTCCTTCGGAAAAAGTGCTCAGGTCCAGGAAAGAGGTCACGCAAGTCCTCCTTAGAGAGACTGGGAAGCAATTCTTTGCTAATATTAGCAGCTGAAAAACACATACAATCACACTGTAAATACACAGTATAAGGTCATAACCTGGTTAAGTCAGTGGTGGCAGCACAGAAGCACAGCTTAAGCAGGAACAGGTATCTACATTTAGCTAAAGTCGAACCATGAGGTTGAACCCAGCCTCATGACTCCCTGCGCGCGCACCCCTCCCCCACCAACCGTCCTCAACCATGCTAACATGCAACGCAAAACATGCTAAAGTTAAAGTAAGTTAACAGCTGCCTACAAGTTGTTCCTTCAAACTGTTTCTGACAATAAAACAACATCAAGAATTTTTACGGCAAGGCTTTTCGTGTAGCTGTTAACTGTTTCTAGCCCACATTTGGCTAGAAGGTCACTTTGTTCAAATTAGCATGCGAGGACTTAGCTAACTTCACAATTAGCTGACCACGCAAAGACATGTAAAAGCAAATTAACATTACCTTTCAATACTGCAACTGTTGTAGGATCCATGCCCGAAAAAGCGCTTCCAGTTTCATCCATGGCGTAGTCAGTTTGTAAGATTTCCAACGGCTCAAACTTCAGACAGCAGAACTGTAGACAGGTAGCCCGCTGTAACTGACCCGCCGCGGACTCTTTCTGGCGCGTTGCCGTTTGGAATGTACCATGTCATAAAATGGGGGTGACGTACATGTTGTATGAGGGGAGAATGTTTGAACTAATGGAGTCATAATTTGAAATTCATACAGTATATTGAAAATTTTAGTACTGCAAGCAGTTACTTCCGTAAATTACATTATAAGTACGAATAAAAAAAACATTAAAAAAAGCTTAATTCATAGAACTCACCTATGCTGCTAGGTAATGTGGTCAACAGCCCGTCGTTTCACGTAACTTTCCCATCTCTTTCAGAGACTGCAGAAGAGATTTTACTTTTCTGTAGGATTTGGATTTCATTTTTGAAAACTTCAAAATGGTGTGGCGTTGCGTTGTCTGCCTTATTTTCGTCACTTTTTCATTGAAACTCTTACTAAGCCACGTCAATCGAATGCACAGCCGCAGCCCTGACTTCAGGTTACTTTGTGGCATTGACGGGTGTACAGAGGAATATCGGGTGTATAACTCATTCTATCACCATGTAAAGAGAAGACACTCCCAGCATCTTGTTGAAAGCACCAGACCAGCAGGTGAACGGCTGCACGAGGAAAGTCAAGGACCGCTGCAGCAGCAAGTGAGTTACTTTGCTACTTAGCCCCCCAAATATTTTCATACATGACATCCTGTTAGCTTTCGGACCCTTTGACTGAAAGATGACTTATTGATTCTGCCAGATTGTGAAACTGATGTAGACAAGGTGATGATTTACGATCGGAAGTTTATCCGTTGAGTTTTATTTGGGCCGTTTCTCAATTCTCAGAACGCAAGTCCGTACTCGCATACTTGGCGAGAACGGACTTGCGAGTCGTTCTTGCAAGTCTGGACTTGCGAGACCACCAGAACGCAGCGAGGCTGAAGTGCAATTAGAACACCAGCGTACTTGATGACGTCACCGCCTCGGTTCATCTGCTCCAGTTATTTTCACCGTGAAAAACAACGAAATGTAACAGAAATAATAACACAGCCCTGCGTGTTCACGTTTTAATATTAAAATCGTTAGTGTATATATATTCAGGTTTGTAAGATCGTTTTTCATCTTTTTTTAATGGTTTAGAGCCGCTGATTTATTTACAGCTGTAGCTTGTGATGAACTGAACCATCTCATTCTCAGTTCTATCAGTGGATCCACAAAAACTTTTCAGAAACTGATTGCTGAAAAAATATTAAACCTTCACGAGGACACTTAATGAACAGGATGGATGGTTTGCAGTTTTATTATTAACATGACTAAAATACATTAGACTACGTTCTACATACATACCTGATGTTTGCCCTCCAACATCTAGAGGTTTATAGTCTGACAGATACACAAACATCACTACATTTTAAAGTGATCAACAGGACTTCTGTATGCTGAACATCACTGATTAAAGATAGAATAATTCATGTCAACTACTGTACTCAGAACCTGAATACAGGTTAGCTCCTACAGGTGAGCTCTTCTTCTGCCTGTCAGGTAATAAAACAAACCTTCAGCAGCATCTGATCAAACAGATCTGATGTTAGAGCAACTACTCGCATGCTGGCACAAGCAATAAGTCATCTGTCCATTAGAGGGTCCTAAAGCAAACAGGACGTCATGTATGAAGAAACGTTGATTATAAATCAGCTTGACTTGTATGCAAATTCACTGCTTGGTTTGTGTGAAAATACAACCAGGAATGAAATGCATCATCAAAATTAAGTAAAATGTAAAGTAATTTGTTTCTTTTATGTGTGACACAGCACAACATTCAACCTGATCAACATCCTCAGGATTCCAGCATCACCAGTCAACAGTTCTGTACAGCTGACACAGATGAAGAGCAAATAAACAGTAACCAAGACAGAGCTGCCACAGTACAACCGGTAAGTAACTGCTGGTTACAATCTACTGAAATTGATGTATTGTTACTAGTATATTATAGCTGTTAAATACCAACTACAGTACAGTAATGTGTGATTTGACACCTCACCTCATGAATGATAAGACTAAATGTTATATTAGAGCTGAAACATACCAGATATAGTGAGCAAAGATGATTTAACATGCAAAGGACTATTTATAAGGACATTTTTTCTGTGATCAACATTGTACCTGACATGTAACTATGAATGTCAGATCACAATATGTCAGGATACTTAATATAATTTACACTGTTTTAGGATCTGACAACACAGGCCACTGCCTTTGTGATAAATGCACGGGCCAAACATCGCCTATCACAGGTAAGATGTTTGTGTTTTTTTTTCTTTTTTTGTTGTTTTTTCAAAACAGACCAGAGTTTTTATTTGCTTGTTTACAGTTATGCAGGGGTCCAGTTATGGTTAATGTCTTGTTATCCAGTTCACTCCAGTCACTCTCCCATGCTAATGTTTAGATCGTACACAAAACTGTTTGTTACAAATATCATGTGTTCTTTTTGTCATTTTCAGAAAGGCATGAATGATATTGTTGCTGGTGTGCAGCAGTACCAATCATCGCTGGTGAGCAACCTCAGGAGCCAGATAGAGCAGGTGTTAAAGAAGCATTCAGGAACCACATCAGGACTCCTTCAAAATGAAGTAATGGATGTCTTCAACAGTTTTGTTGACCCATTCACGAGTGTTGCAACAACATTTCGACAGAACAGTGTTATGAAGAAGCAGTTAAGCATTTTGGATGCAGAGGAAACTCTAATTTCTCCAACTATACGCAAGAGGAAACATGGAGCCTCAAAAGACTTTTTAATTAAAGACAAAGTCTTTCATTACATTCCATTGGTCAAAAGTCTAGAGCAATTTTTATCACACCCGAAAATATTCTCTATGATTGAAAAGGGTCCACAGAGGTGCAGGGAGGGTTTTTTTCAGGACATTGCTGATGGCTCCCTTTTAAAATTGCATCCCTTATTTTCAGAGATACCAAATGCATTGCAGATTGTTCTGTACACAGATGAAATAGAGGTCTGTAATCCACTAGGATCATTTGCATCAAAAAATAAGCTGTTGATGGTGTATTACACCCTAGCAAACATAAATCCAAAATACAGGTCTAAACTTTCTGCTATTAGGTTACTTGCCATGGCTAGATCTGTAGACCTCCGTCATTGTGGTGTTGATGTAATATTGAACAGAATCAAAGAAGATATGGATGCATTGTACAGTGGTGTTAAAATGCAAACTAGTAATGGACAGAAAACTATTTATGGTGCCATCGTCTCTGTCTGTGGAGACACTCTGGCACAGCATGAACTGGCAGGGTTCAAGGAGGGTGTTGGCTTTGCCTACAGTAAATGCAGACACTGTGAGTGTTCTTTTGAGGACATGCAGTCACACTTCAGTGAAGATGCATTTACTAAAAGGACTTTAAAGAGGCATATCAGACAGACTAATGAAATCGAAAAGGCAGATACAGACATGCTTCGCAACAGCCTGAGAACAACATATGGGATCAATCGAAGGAGCAAATTAGTTGAATTCCCTGCTTTTGACATTATACAGCAAACTCCACAAGACATTATGCATGTAATTCTGGAGGGTACAGCTCCTTTGGAAATCAAGGGTGTGCTACATCATCTTGTTCAGTCAGGACTGATAGATCTGGACTCTGTGAATTCTGCTATTCTGGGTTTCCCTTATTCCCCTCTGGATGTTAGAGATCGGCCATCTCCAATTTCACTGAGTACACTGATGTCAAGTGATGGTAAATTAAAACAATCATCTGGGCAAATTCTTGTCCTGTTAAGGATATTACCATTTGTTTTGGAGAGTGTAGAAGACAATGCATATGTGCCTCTGATACATGAGCTTATAGAGATTGTGCACATAGTGTTTGCACCTGTTCTGACCATTGCAACTGTTTCTAGACTGAAGTCATTAATTGAAAATCATATGAAGCATTGGAGGGAACTTTTCCCAGAACACAATATTACACCTAAACAGCATTATCTGATACATTTGCCATCACAGATAAGATCACTGGGCCCAATGGTTAGACATATGTGTATGCGGTTTGAATCTAAACATTGCCTCTTTAAGCAATGGGCTTCAAAGCTCAATTTCAAAAATATTTGCAAGTCTTTGGTCAATCAGAACCAATTATATGAAAGTTGCCAAAATGTTGACCCTTCAATACATCCAATCTTTTCAAATGAAAGGGAGATGGGACCTGTGTCTGAGGTTAAAGATCTACAGTATTTACAAGGAAAACTGAGAGACTTCTTAGGATATGATAAAGTAAACCATGCTGTATCAGTCAAATGGCTTGTGATAAATGGCAATAAATACATAATTCAGAAGTCAATGATCCTTGCAAACATAGTGAATGGTAATATGCCAGAATTTGGATTAGTCAGAAACATATATCTTGTTGATTCTCTGCTTTATTGTTTGGAATACCAACCATTTCAAACGATACAGTTTAATAGAAAAGTCATGGCATATCAAGTTGAGGTCCCACACCTTGCAAAGGCTACTGAGTTAGTGGATGCTGAAAAGCTGGTGGATTCTACCTCTTATTACACAATCAGCAGCAAGAGTCAAACCTTTGTACAGGTAAAATACCATCTTGGGGATGTAATAGAATTATACAACAGTGAAAAATAACTCACAGTGCTCCCCAGATATCACATGCTTTTAAAGCTGCCCTGTAATTTGGAAAAACTTATCTGAATGTACATGAACTATTTCTGTTTGAAATTGTTTGAATGTTACATGTTAAATGTTTAAATATGAACTATCAGTTTACAGTACTGTTCCAACTGTACTCATATTTAAGTGCATATTTTCTATTGTTTCATAGATAATAAAACTGTGGATTCCATTTGGCTGTCATCTGTTTTAATTATGTGAAGAGACACAATTGTGTCAAAGTCATGATTTCTTATTTCATGCTTGAAATAAGAAATCATGACTTGGAAAAAGCAGTTTTGTACTTGTGGGTGTTGATGAAACAGCTTTGTAACAGTTAATATTCTAGTTTCAAGCATGTCGTACTCAATATAGGCCATAAAATCTCAATAACAAGCTCTAATATCTTACTGAGAAAATTTAGGACCAAAACACTTAAAACAAGTAAAACACTCTTACATAAAATCTGCTAAGTGAGAAAAATTATCTTATCAGACAAAAAATAAGCAAAAATCACCCTTATCTGAGATATTTAATCTTACTTAGATTTCAGTTTTTGCAGTGTGATGACGATGGAGAAAGGACATCTGCCTTTTATACACTGTAACTAGCAGATGCTTTTATTTTGACACACAGAGAAAGCAACATTTCAGAAAATGAGGCAGGAAGTCATCAAACAAACGACACTTCACTGTCCTGACGACATAACGCTTAACCAAACTAACTAGACTGACTACACCACAAAAATACAATAAAACACAAATACTACTAACACTGGAACACTAACATAAACCATAATAATGACATTTAAACCCCGAACACCCCGATCTCCTATGGTGCATTGTAGCACAACAGTTCAGTCATAGTGACCAGCTCTGCGATCGATACATTATTTTAGTGATTTTTGTGGTAAAATAAGCATTTTCTAGCCTAAAAAATGTAAAACAATATAAAATATATACAAAAAAATAATAATCAAAACATGTTAAAAGAATATTTAATCTAAACAAAATAAGTGTCGTACAGCGCTGGCTGCTGATTGACTCAGCGTCTGCAGCATGAGTCTCCTCTATCTCCTGTGTGTAGCAGCGTTCAGCATCTGGCCTTGTCCATTTCACATAGACGTCTGATTGCTGCACATTGTGTTGCTCTGCAGTGTTGTGCGGCATTTGTAGGAAAATTTCGTCTATCTTTGTTGCTTCCAGCTGTTTGTTGGAGACTGTTCTCTGAGTTTATTCAATCTCTGACATGGAGACAGGATCTATCTAGATCCAACAGCAGTCACACTATAAGCTTTTCTTCACATTAGACAGGTGAGCGATCACACAGAGTCACATTTTGTGAGCTGCAGTTAAATCATTTGTTACATAGCGGTAAGATATTTTCATTTTATTGTTAGTACAGCAGTAGTTAGATGGACGGACTTTTCAGGGCTAAGGACATCATTAATAAAAGAGGCTTTGACATATTTGGACAATGTAGACAGCTTGCTATTAGCTCAGATTCTGTCTTTCATGACATGTGAATGGCAAATATTGTAGGTGTACTGTGGCTAGTAGAATTATCTGAATGAAGCCGCGAAGAACACTTATGTAATGCCATCACTTTAGCAAACTGATAAAACTGCATTGGTACACATTCCAGGTCTGAAAAGGGCTTTAGTGAGGCCGCTGTGCTCCAGGAAACATTCAGAGCTTTCGAAATGTTTTATACTCTTGCCATGAATTATGTCTCTGCACAATTTAAATTTTTATTGTAAATTTTACCATGGCCACATGGAAATGTGAATATTATCATGTGAGTAACCACTTTCTGACACTGATGCTACTGAACTACAACTCCACCATACAACAGAAATATATAATAAAACACAATAATGCCACATCCAAATTAGTCTTAGTAACACTCAGTGGTGTCTCCATTGTAGCTATTTGTGCTACTTTGCAGACCAAAGAGTCCCATGTTGGATCCTCTTCATAAAATAGTGAGGAAGGGGAAACAGTTCAAGCTGAAAGGGTACCGTTACTTTAACTAGCTTCTCTCAATCATCATCAATGACGAGCAATTCTGGCTCTGTGCTGCTCGGAGATATTCTCTCCTGCTTTTTCTCTGCAGTTTTTAAACTTTGGATTACAGTTTCTAAGTTCATGTTTCACCTTGACCTCAGACAATCCTTTTGAAAGACACACATCAATGGCAGAGATTTCTCTCAGAGAGGAATGTGGTTAGAAAAAAGAAGAAATGTATTGTCTGAAACACAACTTTCTTAACGTGGTGCACTGTTCACCTCCTGCTTTTCATTGCTCTTGGATTTACAGTATCTCATTCTTCATGCATTATTCATCACAATCTCATCCAGCGGTATTTCAAACAAAAAGGTCAATTCTTTAAAATTAAAGTCAGATATTTTTTAATCCATATTTTAAATGTGCTCTATAAAGGATGATAAGATTTGCTGCAATTTTTATTGAACTCGTTTATTATCAAAGGAAGCATGAAAGCATCAGTAACAGGATCACTCCAGCAGCAGTCACTGATTTATTCATCTACATTTTTTCTGTCTCACCTCAAGAGAAAAATACAACCTCAACATATTAAACACACAAACTATTTCAGCAAAAGAAAAACAAAACTGTTGCACAAAAATCTGGAAAGTAGTTAAAACCATCTGACCCTTAGTGACCCTCTGTTTTCTACTAAATTCCCGGGAATTTCTCCACGGAATGACAGATTTATTTTTAGTCTTCTGAACTATGCTGCAACAGCAAGAAGACTTCTTGCAATTGCCTGCGGGGGCTTTTTGAGTTGGCTGGATCAGTGACTGCTTCTTATTCTAATGTTATGTGTTTGGATTACCTGTCACAATCTATTACAGGCAGGGTTGCCTCCATTTGGAGCAGAGCTGCTGCTTAAAAACATCTAAGGCAATCATGAGCGGGGGTAAACAAAGCAAAACACTAATGGCTTGTCTCAAATCAACAAAAGAAAAAAACAGGCAAACTTGTTTAATGGTGATAACAAGGAGGATGAAAGGAAACATCGCAGTCTTTGTGTTGCGTAGAATCTGCCGTGTAGGGCTTCATAATGTGGACAACAGCCACAATGAGAGATTTCTCTCTCCTGCTAAAGGTTTCAGCTCCTACATGTCATAATCCACACATCTATATACGTCAAGGTGATACAGACAAGAGCATATTTCAGCCTTCTTCTGTATAAAATGCCATTTAATCATTCATTCTGTATGCTAAATTTCTCTACTCAGGCCCGCAGGAAAAGATATAAAGACATTTTGATTGGTAACTGTCCCATTTTCTGAACAGCGCCTACAATTTAAGTGTTCTGCTCTGGCTACAGGACACACAATTAAGATACCAGTGGTGTATTAAGGAATTAAGTTGCAGGCCAGAATGGCTCTACAGTCAGTATGATAGGAAAAGAAAAGCTACTGCCAAAATGAATATAGCAAAGAACTTTTAAAATTAAGTGGGCATTTCATTTCTTATGTAATTTCAGGTCTTTATTATCTTTATTCTGTTCAGATAAAAATGGCACAATGATGGCAAAAACAGCAAAGTAAAAAGGGAAAGGCGCTATGATGTTCACTTAATATATAATATGTGATAGATGCCCTCTCAAAACTATCAATCTCCAAAATGTCAGCATTTCACCTGCTAAGAATGTCAATTTTCTCATAGGGCAAATGTTTTTTAATTGTTTGTTTTGTTTAAAAGACTGATTCACATTGTTTTGAAGCTAATGTGAGACTTGAGCTGCTTGACTTAAAAAGGACATACTGTGTCATGCAAATTTCCAAGTCTATTTTCATATTTTGGCATATGTTTGCACAACTTAGCGTTCAAAATGCTCTTTATCTTTTACAGTCCCTTCATGCAACTTTTCAGTTTGTTCTCAATCAGGCTGTTTCTGGCACTTTAAAGTCCCAGTGGTCACTCCCAGTATTGCAACTAAAATCCCCCTCATGGAAATTTCATATTTGCAAAACCTTGAAAAGTGAGTAGAGATGTGAATGATTAATTGCAAATAATTTACTGTCAAAGACTGCAGCTTGTTTGCTTTGTTCAACGCTGTGGAATTTGTTGCGCCAGTAGTTTAACGGTAGTTTAATAACAATTTTAAGTTATTATTTCTCAGCATTTAATTTATAATTCAAGTAATCTGGTATTTATTTTATCTGTTATTCAAATTTTCTAATGCAATGGAGTCGAGATTGTGGTAAATATTAAGCATCAGCACATCAGCCAAAAATGGTTTTATCAGTATATGGAAAAACGACTACTACATTTAATTAATTTAAAAAATTGACCAATTATGGGTTATTATTGTAGCTAACACTCTGTCAGGGAAATTGTTTATTTTTTATTTTTTTAAATCTCTACCGGTACTTTGGTATCCAGTTCTACATAATACACCCACAAGTCATTTCTATTTCTTGCTCTTTACTCAATATCTACTCAAGTCCATCTGGAATATTTTAAACTTGAATCTAAACCAAAATTTGAGTGGACACTAAAAGAAGTTCACTGAGCAACTTTAGCAACATGGAACAAACAGTTATTTGTTGTAAAAGTAACACTGAAATCATTGGTATTCAAATGAGCCTGGAACTTGGACTGTTGACTTGCAGAAGGAAATTTAATATTTGATTTAGTCAATTTTTTTTTTTCTAATTTTGTCCAAATATAAGAGCAGCAGCAGAGACGCAGACAGAAGAGAAAGCCAGTGAATGTCATATAACAAGGGCCTGGCATGTTAACTAAGCTACATTTGTGTTATTCGCCTAAGGTTTTGCAGTTTTGTAAGTTATAGATAATATTCTGACATTACTTGACACAACAATGGTTGGTTGTATTTGGGTAGATGTTCACTTTATTTGTTCATCTCTGACTCATGAAGTCTCCTTTTGACTTTAGATAACCATGAAACATGTTTTTGTACTAGATTATGGATTTTGTCACCATGTGAAAGTACAGGAATTGTCCTAAATTTTGACACCAAGCACAATTTGCTTCTATAAATCCTTCTATGTTAAATGTTCAAATTAAATATGCATGTTTTCACCTCATATTTTAGCCATATATAACAGAAAATTTAGCGATTTTCAAGTGTTCAAATGTATGTACTTCAGAGTAAAGAAGGTATTATTAAGTACTTACAAATTTATACATCAACTGTTGTTAGAGTGAATGACCTTGTGTCTGAAGAAACTGTGGCAGATTTGTTGCAGCATGATCTGCATCCTGGCCAGTATGTTGCAGCTGTTTATGATAATTACTGGTACTTGGGAAATGTTGTGGAAGTGTCAACTGAGCAGGCAGATGTGTTCCTAGACTTCATGAAACCAAAAGGCCCTGCCAGATCATTTTCTTGGCCCAAAAGGAAGGACCAGTGTTGGGAGCCAACAGACCATATTCTTACTCAAATTGCGGACTTGACGACAGCAGCGGGTCGTCAGTACAAACTTAGACAGGATGCAGAAAAAGAGGTTTCTGAACTGTTTAAAAAATTTCTGAAAAGACATAACTGAAGCAGCTTTGCAAACTATTCTTGAAAATTTGTAAACTTAAGATATGGTCTGTTGGCGCCCAACACTGGTCCTTCCTTTTGGGCCAAGAAAATGATCTGGACTATGGATTCCTATGAAATGATCCTGAAAATTTCAGACCTCTAGCTCTTTTTGTTCAGAAGTTATAGAAGCCTGAAAATAGCCGAAAATTTCAAGTCTTAATTTTAGTCGCAATTTTAGGGTACCCACTACCTACTTCAAATGGTCATAACTTTGGAACTCTTTACAATTAAGCCTTGCAATTTTGGATTTTTCCATCTTATATAATGTTCTATAAGTATGTAAAAATTTAGAAAAATCTGAGAGGGTCAGGTAGGAAATTTTCTTAAAATCTGTTGATTTTATATGGAATGACCCAGCAGTGCAAATAAGAATAAAAATAGATAAAAATACTCTTAAAAAATAAGAAGAATCAAAGTACTATATACAAAGTAAAGTGGTTTATAGCATCATTATAAAAGCAAGAGTTAGCATTAGCTTTAAAAATGGTGAAGCATGAGTGTCTCCAATTACAATACAGAAAGAATATGTAGTTATACACATAAATAGCGTCATGGTACTGTACACAAAGAAAAATGAGCCCACATAGATAGGTGTGCAGATTTCATACTGTTTAAAGAGTGTGGAATTAGTATTCAGTATTGGCCAACATCTGGACGTTGGCAACAGAATTGGTCTAATGAAAGTGGAAATGTTAAGCATGATGTGAAAACACAGCTACTGCAATCTGACTTCATAAAATGAAAGAGCTGCTGTGGAAGTCTGAAATGCTTCCACAGATTTCTAATAGCAGAAGTAAATTTTGCTGAAAGCTTATTGCATTCCTAACTGCTCATGTGTCTGTTTTCTCTGAGCTCTGCCAATTCTAAATACGTAAAGGCAAAGCAACTCCGCTGGTCGGCCGAGTCAAACATTCCCTTGGTTAAACAAAACCGTGAGATTGAGAACTCCGAGTGTCATCAAACTGCACCTTTTAAAATAACAGTATAGCTGTTAGAGTGCATGTAGTTTACATTAAGGCCATAACACTGCATGAACGTATGCATCCTGCTATTCCTAAGGGTGCACGCTTATACTCTATGTTTACAGTATGTGTGGGAAGAGCAGTGAATTTACACGCATTGCATAACTTATTTAAATTATGCAACATTCTGTCTCCAAACTTACAAAGGAGGCATTCATTTAGGAAAGAAAACTGGTCAGATCAAATGAGGGGCTTGAAGAGGGAGATTTTTTTCTTCCTGCTTACACTGAACAAAGGAATGTGAAGCACTTGGAGGATTTCTCAGCAGAGGTCAAGTGCTGAGAGTGTCAGTCAGAGCGCAGAGGCCAGATATCCCGGGAGGGCCAAATGCCTGTGGGTATCATGACCAGCAAAGCAAAGAAAAGTGACCAGGCTCTACCAATAGGTGTCAGCCTTCCATCCTTCCTGTATTAAGAGCTCTCAGAGATGCAGCATGTTAGTGTGTGGGTCCATGAGCGAAGAGTGGCTGGCTCCAGGCAGCATCTGGAGCTGGACGTCTCTGCAGTTGGCTGCAGCTCAAATGGACAGACAGTTTTGCTGGACTTGGTACATGAACTCAGTGTAGCGCTCGGGGCTGTTTTTGCTTTCTGTGCTGACTCTTAGAGAGTTACTGACAACCAAGAAAATTTAATACAACAGCAGCTTCTCTCACCTGATAATCGTACGAGTTCACCGGCGGTGGAGGAGGGAAGGAACCAGGGGAAGATGGGAAACCGGCTGAGTCTTCAGCAGGTGGTGGAGGGGGAGGGTAGTCCGCTGGGATGGAGACACACACACGTAAACACACACACGTAAACACACACACACACACACACACACACACACACACACACACACACACACACACACACACACACACACACCAAGAAAAAAAAAACGGCTCATTAAACACTTCCCCTTTTTTCTGCAGCCAAACTGTCACAATTCTGAAAGAACAGACACCACAGCGCTGAATAAACACATAAAAGAAATTAAACTTTTTTGTACATCAACTAGTGTCACAGCTGCAGAGAGCAACGAGGGCTAAAACATTTAAAATCTATACATAAAGAGAGTCAGATAAACATCTGGAGCTCAGCAGCTGCACAGACAAGGTTAAAAGCACCTGAAGGTTAAACACTGCAACTCATGATTATCCTCACTGTTGATTAATCTGTCAATTTCTCGATTATTCACTGAGTTGTTTGGTCGACAGAATGTCTGAAAACTGTGAAAATGTTGATCAGAGTTTTCCGAAGCGCAACATTGTTTTGTCCACAGCCTAAAGATATTAAGTTTCCTGCTACAGATAAGAAAAGACACCACAAAACAGTCACATTTGAGATACTGGAAGCAGAGAATTTAGACTTTTTTTCTTTATTACTCAAACAACATGAGGACTGAGAACTATTAAATTAATGGTTGACAACTTATTGACTAATCATTGTGGCTCTAGTCAGGTTGCTGAGCTACTTACATGAATGGCTCTGCATTAGGTCCTGCATTGAGTTAGGTATAACACTTCAATTCTTTTTTGAGCCTTTCTCTATTGAAAACACTTTGGCTCAATGTCTGCAATTTTATATGTCTTATATAATTAAATTTCTATTAATTTGGGAGTCAAAACCCATCAGCAAGTTTGAAAGTCATATTGTCTTTTTTTTTTAAAGGCAAAATTATACCATTTAGCTGAGCCAAAATCTGTAAATCCAGAAAGAATCATTGGCTTTTTAACTTTCTGACAGTCCTTGGAGAAGTCATACACCATATTTAAAAAAAATTGTGACATTTTATCAAAGTCACTTTATTCTACATGCCTCTTTTTTTTCAAATTTAATAAATAAACAGTTAGCACCACAATCTGCCAAAAAACAAAAACACTCTGTTCTCCTCAGCGCAACTGAGAGGCCATGAGTGACTCAGCTACGACCGACATTAATGTGACAAAAATTCAGGGACTATTTGGATGAACTGCAGGATGTGTTTATACAGACCAGACAGCAAAAGATTGAGAGGAAAGTAAAATATACTTGATCAATAAAATTAAAGCAGTGTGCCTCAAAAATGGCATACAGTAGCAAGTTGTTGGATACATTCAGCATGGTGAAATATCTTCCTACTGCTGATGTGCAGAGCAGTGTGAAAAACACGTATTTTGTTGAGGTTCTAAAAATATAAATCGTAAAATATCTATAGTAAGCATAGCTACTGTTTTATTTCAGTATTAGCAACATCTTGGAAAAGGTTTTATGTGGGTCGATTCCAGTTGATTTTTTTTCAATATCTATAAATGAAATAATCAAAGAGATTAAACTTTTTTTTCTTTTTGCAATTTATGGTATTATGACTGTTTAACACTGCAGAAAAGACATTTTTGAGCTTTCTCTACTTCTAGTGATGGTTGTTTCCATTAAGTTGCAGGTCTTTATATTGCAGTGAAAAATGCACCCACAGTGAACAAAAACGGTGACAGGAGCATCAGCATCTTTAAAACTGCTTGCATGGGTTCCAACGGTTAAGCTGTCTGAAAGATAAGATTTGGAATATGTACAGCAATTTTTAAAACTTCTATCTATGTTAAGGAGCACCATTTTCTTTAATCAAATTGTGTACAAAAACGGTGAGAAATTCAGATGATTCACTGCTGAATTTATTACGTAAGATTTCATCATAAATTTCCTAAACTGTAATCTGCCTTCCACTGAATTAAAATCAGACATGTGAAAGAGGTCAAACAGTTATTACAAATGGGAGAAAGAGAGCGAAAGAGACAAAGAAGCCGAGCCTCGTTATCCCACGTCAGTGGATTGACACACATAATTGCAGCAATTTGGTTAACTAAGAAGTACTAATCTGGAGTAAGCATGTGTTTTTTCCTCCATGAGATTGGAAATGTAAATGCTGTGTTACAAACCAGTCAGACTAGGTGTTTGCTCTGCCAGCGGGGGAGAAACAAGCCAAATTTGTAGTTCTGAAGTCCACACTAATCCAAGGATTGCATCCAGCCACATGTTTCAGACAGGATAAGGAGTTACGTGCCAAATTAAATTCTGATTTGGCTTCTCTCGGCACAGGACTTAAGACTGAATCATTTGACCATGTACTTCTAAGTACCAAACCAGACATGAGCTTTGCAAATTAAAGGCTTTTATGAGACGTAATGGGAATTTGTTCCAGTGCTGAGACTTTGATGAGTCCTGTTCAGAAATTCCATTTGCTTTCCATGGCTTTTATCTGTTTTCATTAGAATCTAATTGATGTCATCAGTGTAGTTTATCCAAGGCAGCTGACCAAATTAATTAAGCGTGGTTTTCAGTTGCCTTGACAAAACAGGCAAAATAAAAAAAGACGAAGAAGAAGAAGCGGAGACAGAGAGATAATGCAGCATGGTTAAAATTGGACACGTCTGCGTCTTGAGCATTACTACATTCAAGAAATTGTGAGCATTGCATTAAACATTCCCTCTGGGTGCTCGAGGGCCTCCGTGTGAATTGTTTATATAATAACCTTGTGACCTCCACTAAAACTCCAGAGTGTAACAGCTCCTCTAAACCTCTGGGAGAGAAAATAAAATATGCTGCTCAACAACAAGGCTCTGGCCCGGTCCGCCTCCCCCTCCTGCTCCAGCACAGATCCCTTTTTGCCAGAATATAAGTCACTTGTAACTTGTGGCTTACAGAGAATTGAAACATTAAGTTTCGTGTACGTTTCTCTCAAACATCAAAGATGTTTGGGATTTATCATTTCAGGAAACACAAGAGTTGTAAATGTTTCAGAGAGGCATGTTTTATTGAAAAGGTCTTACAGCTCCGTATGTGGAACAGTGGAAAGCAAGAACAGGGGTCATTAAGCATCTTTGCTGAAAGGATCTCCTAGTTGTTTGAAGCCTTGACCTTATTTTCCTCGCATCCATCATCCTGCCAGTCATTTAGGATTGAAGTGTGTTAATGTGCTAAATGTAAAACACCATCGCTGGCAGTGTTTGTATTCCCTGCAGTCCTTTCACGCAAAACCACTTTCTCTCATAAATGACGGCACTCAACCTTGAAGCTGTTTGCGACTGATTCAGGGTCAGCAAAGAAACAGTCGCTTAATAGAAGCCTTTCAAATTAAGTGGCATGTAATGTTATAGCTTATTTCCATAATTGAACATTCTTCAATGAAAAGGAATTACCTGACTCTGAAAATACATCACTGGCAACCAGAAGATCTTCAGCTGTGACATTTAACCCCACGGACGCACATTTGCATAGAAATTCACATTTGCCTGTTTTGCCACCTCTGCAGGTAAGATACTGTGTGCGAACATTTCAATGAATAAAATAATGACAGTTATATCTGTTAGGCACAAAGCACATATTCTTCCTAATTTCTAAGTCATGCAGTATCCTGCCATCAGTACCCTGATATTACCAAAGTCACAACAATCTGTCCTACACAATTATGGAAAGATATCTATCCTGCCATGATTTTATGGTGAGATACATGTAAAAGGTATAATAATGTGGGGTTTTTTCTTTTACATAAAAAATCTGCAAGTATTACTACACCAAATGATAGAAAAATCTGGATAGCCTGGACTGCTGTGATAAAAAACAAAGTACAGCATGTATAACTACTCCTTACAATGACCACAGTATAAGAACTTAAGAGTAAAGGTAGTCACATTACCCTGAAAAGAGCCTAAGACTCACAGGGTTAAAGACTAAAACATTTATGATTGGTAAAAATACACTGTTTCAACACTGCAAATTTTAACAGCGGTGCTTGTACAATTACCACACAGCATAAGTCAGTTTAAAGTCAGCTTTGCTAAAAGTTTCAGCTCCAACCCCAAAACTAACAATGCCACAGACCCCAGAAACTGCTCCGTCCCAGAAGGTGGTTGAAGCACCACATCACATACAATAATAATACATGCTACTGACCTGAACCCAGGCAGACCAGCAACACAAAACCAAACAGCCCAACAACTATAACATTAGTTTATAATAATTATATTAACAAAATTATTGCATTAATGCGGATTAATCCATCATCACGATTAATCAGATTAAACGTTTTAAGTTAAAATTAACCCATCTGCAGCGCAGAATGACTGAAATATACATGCATACATATATATATATATATATATATATATATATATATATATATATATATATATATATATATATATATATATATATATATGTATATATATATATATATATATATATATATATATATATATATATATATACTGTATATATACAGACACACATGTCTTTATATGTAAAACTACTAAAGTAAAATCAGTCTTCCCATCAGGGATTAGTGTAAGTAAGAAGAAAAAATGCCAAAATTACAATTGCAATTATCACAGCGGGAAACTGTAAATACAGGCAGAATTGCCAAATGTTTAATTTTCCGGAAGTCTGTCAATTAACCATCAGGAACAGACCTTTCTGTTAGGAAACTCAACCAAATCTAAGCTTAAAATGAAGATGTTCAATGATGTAAAATCACTTTATTCTCTATGTCTTGTTAAAAAAATAAAAAAAATAAAAAATTTCCTCCAAACTCAGTCAGGAGTTTGCAGTTGAACTGGGTTGAACTGCAGGCTGTGTTTTCACATATAGGAAACAAGAAACAAAATAAAAATAACTAATCAATAAATTAAATAAATTCAAACTCAATAAAGGTAAACTTTTGTCTCATGAGTTAAAACAGCAAAGCACAGAAGGCATGTTTGAGTTCTCTCTACTTCTATTCATGGTTGTGCTGTTTCTATAGAGGCAGTGAGAAATGAGCCTACAGTGAGTAAAAATGCCCAGAATCTACTTTGGGTTTCAGAGGGTTAATGCTCATTTTGATGCTGCTGTCATCATTAATTTGCTTCCTCACGGATCTTGCTGTCTGCTGATTCTTCCATGTTCATATTCACAATAGTATTTGCTGTTAGTATATTTAAACGCCTACATTTAAAAAGAGTTGGTCTTGATTTATAAAATCTGCTACATTCATATCATATCACCCCGGCTGCATTCTGTCAAAATCATCCAAATAAGTAGAACCAGGTTTGCTGTAAAATGACATTATATGACTGCAGGAACTTCTCAAACAACCTTTTCAGGAACTTGGCACCTCACTTGCATTTCTATGACCAGAAGGACCTTGTTCCAGTTTTGGTTCCTGGACTCAGTTCCTGCCCCCCAGTCAATATTAGCATACGAGATAGGAATTTAGATGAATGTTATTGACATTTAAATAACAGTTTCTGAATGTAGTCAACTTACACACTCGTCTAAAATAGAGCGATTGTGAGAGAGCAGGCGTTATTACAGTGTAAACTTGGTTTTATGACAAAGCATAGTAAATATTTAAAAGATTGCGAAATGGGGTGGAAATAAGCACAAAAAAATTTACATACTGAAAAAATAGTATTTTTACGGTGAACAGAAATGTTTTAAATCCCACGTCCTCTGCATTTTCTCCCTATTTGTCCACTTCTCTTTCTTTTTACTGTAGGAATTTCTAAGCTGTCCTTTAAGATTTTTTCCTCACCTCCAATCAAACTGTGACATGACATCTGTAATAAAACGGTAAAAACAGGGTTCTTCGTGTATCTTCCCGCAAAATGCAACGGAGCTTCTCAGCTTCTCAGCTCAAGGACAGTAAATGTATTGAGGACAAAAGGGGAATGGAGCACACTGAGGTGTAATTGTGCAAACAGACAAACACTTTGTGTCTTCTTTGGTTTTTCATCCAATAGATTTGAAGTCCTATTCAACCAAATATTCAATAACAACTGTACAGCTGGTTTATGTTGAATACATCTGTGTCGTGTCCATATCCGCTTTGACTCTAATAAAGACAAAGCAGTGTTGAAATATTAGTCTGTTTGCACAATCAAAAGCTGTGAATTAATCAGTGTGCTCCAGTCTGCTTTTGTCCTCTGAAAATCTACAGAAAACTCTTTTACAAATGAGTCTTGAATGTGTTTTCATTTTCTTTTCGCTTTATATATTTACTTGCTACAAGAACTCTTCACTGGCCTCCCACCACAACCAACAGACACCAACGACTGTGTGTATTGAAAAATACAACCAAGCCGGAGATACCACCACCAGAAATAAAAACCTCGGGCCTTTGCTGAAGTCCGCAGAAACTTTATCCCATTTGCATCACCCGTGCAGCCAATATTTCTATTCTTAATTAACCAAAAATCAACACACGGTTGAGCGGTAGCACTTTCTGTTCCGCTGTGCTTACGCTGTTGTGCTCTTCAGCAGTGTGAACCAGGCAGAGTGAGAACGAATCCTGTGCTGTGAATGAAGCTGGCTCCATTTGTGACAATAGGGAGATGAAAGCACCAAGGGAGCAGTAATGAGAGAAGCAGCAGGAACACCTACTTAATACGACAACTTCCCCTCTCTTTATTGAGCAATTACTTTTAAGTAGCTGCTTTGTGAACAAGGAATCCTAATCAGTGATTAAAGTTATTTGAGAGGCCATAATTGGTTATCAGGAAGCCGAGTATTGTTAAAGGGATGATAAAAGGGTGGAGATGGATCCAGCTGTGACACTGGGACTAATATTAAACTTTGTTTTTCAAGTAACTGATACATTTATTAACACTTCAAGCACTGTATATGACAATGATTGCTAACTGTGATAGTCTCATGTGTGCAGATGATTTTCATTGTACTATATTTCATTGCAAAGTGATACAGCTGTAAAAAAAAAAAAAAATTTAAAAAAATTTTAAAAAGTGAGATTAAAAAAAAAAACCTTTGAAGGTTGCAGATGAGCCATGTTTTAAGTAGTTGTCTTCTGTAGTCAGGATTAGTAAACTCTGTAGGGGAGGAAGATTGTACACTGAAGGTTGAGCATATGTTTACATATTTACATATGTACAATATTATCAGAGTTACAAGTGTGTAAGTGGCGGCCATCTGGTCTGTAAGGACTTAGGACAAAGCCTGGCACACAATATAACTGCCTTTCGCATAATGTATCCAACGGTTCAGTGAACGAAGCAGTTTGCAGCAGAGACAGCACAAACTAGAGAAACCTAAAATACAGGGAGAGAGTGTTTTGGGCGCACAGAACATAAATTATCTCCCACAATCTGAACTTGATTTACTGCTGAGAGCTTGCTGGTGTCTGTTAGCATTTACACATGCTGCACTGAGCCAAAATAAGGGCAGGGGAGTGAAACAGCGTTGGTGCACATGTGTCAGGTGACAATCATAGATTTAACGCTGACAGTTAACCCTCTGAATTCCAAAACCCACAGACAGGTTTGAAAGACATGTTGTGTTTTTGAAAGAAAGGCCTTATGTATACCATTTATCAGGGCCAGAAACTATAAAAACTGAAAAAAAATCTCATTTTAAGTCTCATTTTTTTAAAAAAAAGTTTTTAAAAAAATCCACATTCTACATAAAACCAAAAGTTCTGTGCTCCTGGGTGCATATGAAAAGCCAGCAGTCACATGACACATTGTTGTCAGGTGAACTGCAGGAGTTGTTTACACAGAGCAGAGAAGAAATAAGTGTGGAAATAAAATAAACACTGAAAAGGAAAATAATACATACTTGATGAATCAAATAAATACAGCATTGCTCTAAAATTGTACACAGAGGACCAAGTAGTGAGAAGATAGATTCAGCATGGTGAGGTATCTTTCCAGAATTGATGTGCAGGGTAGCGTCAAAAGGTTTGTACAGGTTGTAAAACAGTGAATTCTGAAATATCTACAGTATGTGGATCACTAATTTGTTTTCTCAGTATTTATTATTCACAGTGTGAACACCTGTGAGCAAAAATCTTGTTGAATATTGATTCCATGATTATTCAAATTTTGTAAAATAAAGAAATTCAACTGTCGCTTTCTAATTTTATGATTTTTGGCATTATAACTGTGCCATACTGTTAAAAAAAACATTTCTGAGTTCTCTCTACTTCTAGCCATGGTTGTACTGTCTCCATAGAGGTGCTAGATTGTTTTATTGCAGTGAAAAATGAGCTCACAGTGAGTAAAAATGTGAGGGGAGCAAAAAACGCCCAATAACTGCTCGAGGCTCAGATGGTTAAGGAGGTTGTACAGTATCTCACATCCAAAACGTAAATTATACATTTCCTTGTGTTTGCACAATCCTGAAGTAACCAGTATTAGGCACAAAAGAGAAATGGCTTAACTGTGTTCAGTAGCAAAAGCATATAATCCTTTGCAGACAAAATGGACAAAGTGCTTTAAGTCCTGGGTGTCAGTCCACATGTTTTATCTCCTCGTAGCTGTTCCAAATGTGCTGTGGCAGAGGTTGAAAGCACATTGTTTTGACATAATTATGGACTCGTTTCATTCCATCTTCCACTGGAAAAGAGCAGCTGAGCCCTACTCTTAATTAGCATGATATGTATAGAAGACTGATTTATGACTTCATTTGGTTTAGAGATGCAAGGGAGGGATTTGAAGTCTTTGGAGATGTACGTGTTTTAAGTGTAAAGACTGAAATTGGCTCCTGCTGTTCTACGGAGAAATCCCACGGGAGGAGATATTGAGATCAGGAACAATAGGTGGATTATGTTTTTGTATAAAAGCAAAGAAACAAACACTGAGAAAAGGTGAACAGTTTAAAAAGCCGGGGTCGGCCTTTTCCATCTGAACGCTTGAAACAATAAAAGGACTGAACAATTAGTCTCTTAAAATGTGATGATGGTGAGGTTTTCTGATGAGTGAAAGCGTGATTCATCAAAGGTGGAAAGGGGAGCTTTGCTGTCGTTTCTTATAAACAAAGCAGAGAGAGTATATGAAGCCCAGTCAAATGTCACAGCAGACAGTCACTGCTGTGTAAACACCGGCAGTTTCATAACTCAAAACCTTTCCAAGCAGCCTCTGTCATGCCGAGAATCTACTGTAGACCGGCAGCAGGACCAGTTATCCTCTGCTACAAGTGTCACAGGTTAGCATATATAAGCTAACAACCAATATCGCATGGCTTTATGATCTACTAAAAGGACAAACTTGTGAGGAAGCCAAGACTGTAAATATTATGATGACATTCAAGCACAATTATCATTTCATGGATGTTTAATGTAATGTATTAGTTATCTAAATCAGTCTGATGAACACTTTCACTGAGCTTGTTAACTATAGTGACTGAGATGTTGTCAAATATCTCACGATATCATATACAAATAAAAGAACTGCACCATATAAATGCTTAACTAGACTTAAGGTAGATTAACAATGTGTTAAATGCTTGACGAAGATCCTTCTGAAGAGAGATTGGAATTGCACAGTCTAATTAAAGCAGAAAATCTGACTGATTTAGAGATTTCTCCAAATATTTATCAAAATGTCCAGTGTAAATATTGAATGAAAGGCAATACAAATCCTATGGTGCAGTATAAACAAAAACTACTGATCAGTCTACAGAAACTGAACCACCAGTCTGTTTCTGCAATAAAACCTTCATCCTCAGTCGTCATATATAAATACTGTGATTTGGAATAAACTATGCAATGCACACAGTATATTAATAAAGCTAGATGAAGAAATCACAGTACCGCTGAATGATTATTTGATTTCAGATATAAATGTGTATCTCTGAGATGTCTATACGTACCTGATATTGATATTTTCCAGCCTAAAAGTATGTATAAAGTCGCAGAAAAACAAAAGAAAAAAATACACACACACACGTGAAGCCGCTATGATCATATTTTGCTTAAAGGTGGGAGCTAGTGAGCTTAGCTATCTTACATTTGCATTTCCCATGAGATAGTGCTTAGTCATTGTTAGCTGTCCACGTTTTATGGGACCAGTTGCGGTAAAAGCGAATGAGCAAGCTAACAAAAATGGTATCAGTAATGTCAGCACATATGGGTCTTTCTGTGTGAAATCATCAAATCTTTAGAAGAATTTCTGTTTGACCGTCTCTGATTCACCTGCAGTTATTAATCACATAATATACAGATATTTATAAAGACATTTGTAAAATTTTAGCTTGATATATTCATCTACTTAATGGGTGGTGTTGTTTTGTTTTGTTTGTTTTAATTGCCTATCAAGAGACACACATGAGAAGGTGTGTCCAAACTTTTGACTGGTAGTGTATGTCACAATGATACAAAACCAAACATTTAGAAGACTTTTTAGTCTGAAATACTTGGTCACAACAATATCAAAGGTTATTTTCATTGAATCTTAACAATGAAACTGATCGAGTAATATGAAAAACTGTATTTCATCATTTAAAGCACTTGATAAATCAATTTGAAATTTTAAAGAAATCCTTTTAAATATCCAGAGTTCATGACAAAAAAGTTTTAATCAATTCCAAGATGGTCGAGCAGAAGACAGCTGAAGATTTGAAATGGAAAAACCAAAGTGCTTAAATCACAAGACACTGTCAGTAAAAACCCACATCACTGGAGAAAACACTACTGTATGTAAAATTTATATTTCTCCTCATGTAAATATATACTGACTTGTACTGTTGCTGAGTATTTGCCTCAGCATGTAGCTTATTACTAGAACTCCATACGATCAAATATAAGAGCAAACTTTCCCGTGTGTAAGTTCAGTTTTTGAAATCTTACTCAGCAGTCAAACTTCCTTTCATTACGCACACACAACCATGAAAGAACTGACAGGATGTGAAGAAAAATATTTTCACAATACTCCATTGGACCTAACTTTCAGACTAGTGGCCAGATATAGAGAAGTGAACGTCTCATTCCTGATAAAGTGCTCTGCAATATAGGTCAAAAAATATACACTATAAAGGATATAGAGAGAACAAAGACAACAACAATTTGTGAAAACTTTTAAGCAGGAATTAAGATTGCACACGCTGCAGACCAAACACAACAAGTAGTTGAGCCACAGTACGTGTTCCACTTAGATAAAAGTTGCCTTCATATTTGCTCAGAGCCTCAGCCTGTGGTGTCTATGGGGACACTGAGACACTCAATGGTGGATTTCCTGTAAATTCTCCTGGTGACACCCATGAGGGACTCTGACATAACAACCGGTAGTCAGTTTGCCTCTGGCCAGTCAAGCAGGGAGGAATAAAAACAGCTTATGCACATGTTCAACACTTTTGAACCGCTCTGAGCAAACAATTAGCGCGTTTCTGGTAACTTAGTGTGAAAAGTATTTTTTTCCTTTTTAACATTAACAGCACTTCTCAGATGTTTAACTTTCACTATGATCAGCCCACTACAAAAACTTATGTAGCTTGACAATAAGCGACCAGACTGTGTGAGGAAAAAAAAACATGTCACAAAATGACTTCAGCATTAAACTGTGTGGTCTTGAAGATTGTGAAAGTTTTGCTGGAGATTTTAATCACTTGATAGTATAATATTCTGAATGAAGCTGTTAATGGTGACTCATTCCAGAGTGATTCATTTTCCTGACTGTCTGACACTCTTTGTTCACACCATATAAATGTTTACATTCATTTCACACAGAAATAAAAATCCCCCATTGACACGCTTGACTAAGATCATGACACTGTGAATAAATGAAGCAAACAACAACGTGTCTCAAGAGTTTAAAAGATCCCTGCAAAGACTGATTAGAATAACTGAGTAAAAGGTAAAGTCATCACAGGTATAAAATCCAAACAGAGTCGGGTCAGAGTCAGCAGTAAGTGAACCTCTTGTCTGTCTGTCTGTTTCGGGAATCCGACCTTTGTCCTCAACATCACGTTTAACATTCTGTTCTCATGTGTAGTTTACACCGAAACAGAGAAGTCCCACAGAGCGCTGAGAGGACACTAACTCGTCATCAGCATGTGTTGATCCACACAAACAGCTGCGCAGAAATCCAGTAAGACGCATGCTGAACATTTTACTCAGGATACCTTTCTGCGAGTTAAAATAAAACCTAAAAGAACGTCAAGGAAGAACGCGAGCTGTAAAACAGGGATGTGAAGTCTGCTTCTTATAGACTGTAATGATTTAGTCCTCAGGGTTCATTTGTAGCCGACATCAATAACATGAAAGCTTTTTAAAGTGTTTTCAGAGCCTGACAGCATACATACATTAAATGACACACTGCTGTCAATTCTGCTTTAACAAAACTGACCCTAATATGCTTCAGAGGGGTCGTTTTTATTGTGGTGCTGTTGCACTGGATTGCATGAGCTTGTACAGTTATTCATCAGACAGGACTCCTGACTGCGACCATTTAGTCGCATTTTATGACCGTTTTTGGAGACAGTGATACTAAATTTCATAACTAGAAGCACCAGTGTAACTTGCAAATGTGTCCCCTTTTTCTATTTTTGTTGTTTATTTTCTTTTTAAATCATCACTGTATATCATGTGAAACCCCAGGAGGAGGCACGAGTTGGTGTGTGTGAGCAAGACAGAAAGTGATCGGAGTGAAGAGCAAAGATCTCAAAACAACAATGTGGGATGGTGACCATTCTGTGCAGGATGTTGTCTACTCATGTCCTCTCTAGAGCTGCATGATACTAGAAAAATATAAATCGCAATATTTACTTTTTCCCCTTTATATATTACAATATTAAAAAATACAGGACTTTTCAGCAGAGAATACATGTAACTCTATTTAGAAAGAATTAATCATTTTCGATAGGTTAGGGTGATTCTGGAGGGAAGCACATGTGTATAAAAAAAAAAACAGTTTGGAACCTTTCTCATATGTTGTAACACTGGTAAAGGCGTCATTTTAATGGCATTCAGATCTGAGGGGTGTACTACAAAGCAGGTTTGACATAGCCAGGCTTTCTTTGCGTTAGCTGGCTCAACAAAACCTAAACCCCAGTCAGAGACAACAGCTATCATGACAGTGATTATTAACATTCTTTGTTCAGCAGGTTTTTTTCATCAGGCTCGGACAAAAGGGGGCGTATGACACGTCATGTGACTCTTCTTCTACACAAAATACACCTAGTGTGTTTTGCCTACTTCAATGTTGTAATGGAGAGCTATAAAGTCTATTGAAACTGTATTATGGCAAAAGACGCTGCTAAATTATTCAAGAAAGGAATGCTGGTACAAAACTGTTTTCATCCGTCATCCCCGTCCAGAGACTGTGCCTGGCAAAGGCTCGACTGGTAGTTGCCCTTTCGAGACGAACGTCAGTCTAAAAACATCCTCAACCCTGACAGCCTTGACATCGAGACGTGTGCTAAGGCTGATACAAGGCCTATCATCGCCTTGACCTCAGCATAGTGTAGCAGCTTCACCATTGTTACCTCTTTTACTGTGTATCAAGGTAGAATCACTCTTTTATTCTTACCCTCTAACTATGCATGGGAATTTATTTATTTGTACTGATTATTGCTGTGTTAAGTTTATCTGGGGGGGGGGGGGGGGGGGATTTTTACATTTTTTAGATAGGACAGTAAGAGAGAGACAGGAAACATGGGTAGAAGAGTGAGGAAATGACATACCGTAAATTGCTATGACCACTGCGTCAGGGACTACAGCCCCTGTTCATGGGTCGCCCGCCCAGCCAGCTGAGCTATCTGGGAGCCCGATTATTGCTGTGTTATCTTTGAAATTAATACCTGTATTTCGTGACAAATAGGCTAAAGTATTTATTTTTCCACTGGTCTCTGTTAAAAATGACCCATAATTATTGATATCAGCTGAAATGTAGCATTTTATCAGGATTCATTTTTCAGCGATACCCCCCGACCCATTTTGTCCAATAGAACATTACAAAGACTCACAACAAAAACTCCATGACGGTAAAACAACAAAAGAACGGTTACTACTATTATAAAATGCCATTACAATAGCATACATACCAACAATTATGAGCATCATAATCAATTTTTCATCAATACCAGCCAGACCCAATACTACTAGAAAACATTAGTGTGGATCCCTGCCCTTTTTGGTCCACATATTAATACAACCATTATATTTATGACAGTCAACCACTGCAATTTCTTACAACTATCAAAAAATCTTTATAGTCAAGTTCAAATGTGGCTGCAAAGACCCTGCATAAAAGAATTGGATCACGAGCTGCTTTACAAAAAAGATAATAACCACAAATATATAGTACATGTACATATAAGCTCAACTTAAACCCTAAAATCTGATCTGTTGTAAAGAATCTTGAGTAAAATGTTACTGTCTGAGACTTATATGTCTTTCACTTCCTCCTGCTGGGGCTTTAATCAGAACAAGTTCTCCCTTAAAGAAAAAAAAAAAAAAAAGAGAGTCGACCTCGCTAGCTGAGCGCCGCCCCGTCTGCACCGGCTTCTTTGTCCACACAATAAACATGGCCTCAGACTGCTCATTCCATCCCCGAAGCTGGCCTCTGCTAGACAAAAGGGAACGCGAGGCGCCGTGCCAAATTGACTTGTCCCTAATTTTTATGCTAATCCTCAATTTTACATCAGACAGTCCCCACATTTGATATAAAAGATGTTAAATAAATAAACGAGCAGAGACCCAGATAATCTGTCCATAAAGACGTCTTATCCGTTGACAAGTGGAGATGTCTGCAGATGGCTTTACATATTTGCATGATCAAAATGCTGACAACAACCAATCATAAGTGTCACTATTAAACGTTAATGTTTTAGTGGAAAAGGAAATGCTTTGGAAGCCCATAAAAATGCAATGTTGCTGCAGATTCCATAAGATGCTGCAACCTATAGGAAATTAGATATAAGTAATAATGTAATGCAACATTAAATCCTGATGACGGCTACAAGAACTATACTGAACATGTGCAGAAAAACAGTTGTTAATTACCGTTGTCTCCATATTTCCACTTTCAAACCAACACTCACAAAAAAAGAAATACTCTATTTTCTGTAATTATTGTCACATTGTAAGTGTTACAGCAAAAAGGGAGGACTGAACATTTTTTCTCCTTAGGTCACAGAGGTCTTGAGATGTTATTGTAACTCTGGCATCAACATTTAAATTAAAAAGTACAGCATGACAAAAATGATATAATCTACAATGTATTCCCAACCCTCTTTATATTTTTTTACTAATCCTCTTAACACCCAGACAATGAACAATGGGGGAAAATAAGACAGAGGCAATGGGTCTGGATTAAATGTTGGTGAAGTGACATTTTGGAATCACAAAGCTTTAATGTTACCATAAAACAGTGACTGAGTATGAAATTCTTTCTTTTTTAAATTAACAAGAGGAACTGTGCTCATGGCCGAAGGTAAAAATCAATAATCTAGGTGTCACACTAGAATTTGGAATACTGTTTTTGTACTAAATACCTACAAAAAAAAAGATGCATAATGTTCCCATTTGAGTCTACCATGTCAACAAATTTGACACTCTCTTTGCAGGAAAAATCCCAAAAGAAGATGGTTATGGGGTGACCTGATAGCCAAATAGTTTGAGTAGATGCTCAATGGCAACCCAAAAGTCGTGGTTTTGATTTCCGACTGGGGGCTATTTGTTGCAGGTCATTTCCCTACTCTCTTTCCATGCAGTTCCTGTATCTCTCTCCATTTTTTGTATAAAAAGAAAGGTACAAAAAATGTACAAAAAATACTTCTTAAAAAAAAAAATCTTCAACACTCGCAAAATTAGCTAAATAACCCCTGAGATTTTGGTTGTCTCAATCGGCGTTCATTATATTGACATTCGGTCAATCTTTCTTCATAAATTATTTTTATTTCCACAACTCCAGCCTTCCACTCAAATTGCACATACGTATAACGTGTCTTTATTTTGCTGGACACAGGTCCACTAGTAATCATACGTTCATCTACAGGTTCGAAAAAGTAAACCAACATGCAGTTCCTCAAATGACCACTTGAGGTCGGCTCCAATAGCAAATCAGTCCCCATAGACCTCCATGTTAAAACAGCCAACCGAACAGCACAAATAAGCATTTTTACAGCCAGGTACATAATGTGGTTTTGTTCTCGAAAGCTAATTTTCATAGTCACGACAACTTACAGTGGTGACTTTTTGAATACCTGCCCCGCTTAAATTGTTTTAAGGCTTTAAGTCCAGTATAATTAAATCAAACATTATTTGAACTGCATAGCATTTGCTTCTGTATACAGCTGACATTTCTCTCCTAGACACTTCACTAATGACACTAATTAATTATCAAATTCAGCAAAAACAGCAATGAATCAACTCTTGTTAAGGTCTTGAATGACATACACTTAAAAGTAAACGATAGAAAAGTCTCAGTGGTGGTGGTATTGGATCTAGTAGACCAAAAAACAGGATGGGACTTTTCCCACAAACTGGTTAATTTTTATTTGAAGGACGCAGACGACTTTGTGTCTGCTGGAACACATTAGAGAGGAGTTCCCCAAGGGTCCAGGTTCACTTCTTTATCCTCAACAACACCATGTTTGCACTAGTTCAGGCTATAGAAAACAGTAAAACGTTGTACCACATTTATGCAGAAGACACACAGATGTGTAAAAGATCCCCATTTCCCCATTGAAGACAAAACTGAAGTTAGTCTCTGGTTCAAAAGAACAAGAGAAGAAGAACAACAGTTTAAAGTCAGTGCTCAGCTTCAGACTGCAAACCAGACCAGGAATCACTGTGCAGTAATGGAGTCAGGAGGAATTTGAAAAACACTTATTCCTCAGAAGGGTCGACTACTTTACAGCCTCTCAAAAAAGTCAACCAGGAAAGTGGACCACGTCACTCCAGCTCTCACTAGTGCTGCAACTAATGATTATTTTCACTGACAATTAACCTGTTGATTATTTTCTTGTTTAATCAGTTTGTTTAATCTGAAGAAAAGAAGAAAATTATCACTCAGTGTTTCCAAAAGCCCAAGGCAGCCTCACGTAAACGTCTTGTCAAAGAATTTTGACTTCTTGTTCTCTAAAAAAAATATTAAAACTGATTAAATAATTTAACAGTTGCAGCTCAAGTTCTCATATGTGTATACTGACTTCTCTGAGCCAAAGTACTGACTTTAAAACAGTACTTTGCTTTATGGAAGTAAGTTTCTGGCCAAAGTATTTTTCTGATCTGCTGCCCAGACTTCTTATGACTTAGTTCACCTTATATTTTGTCCTTTTGAGTATGTCATTTTTATATTGCTTTGTCTTTCTTTTATATATTACCTTAATTTTTTCATGTCTTACAGAAAGTACTTTCTATTGCCTTTTTATTAAATATGCAAATGCTCTTCATTTTAAAAGTTTAAATGCTGAATTCAAACTGTTCTCAATTTTGACTGAGATGTTTTTTTTCTTCAGTGGCGGGCAGAGCTCAAAAACCAGCCGTCTAAGAACAATTTTTACAGAACTAACATCTGGAGTACAAGACGGTCTGCAACTCAAACCACAAACCCCCACAGAGAGTGGTGTTTTCAGCCTGACAGCGTGCTCACGTCTTGCTGAATTTCATAACCGTTTCCCCTGTTTTGGAAATCTAGGGCTCTCGAGGGGGGGGGGGGTTGAGGGTAAAGGTTTAGATAATGTTGAACACAAACTAGATGGGAAGGTGGACTATAGATGGGAGTACAGTATTATCTGTGTGGCATGTTCCACCTTTACAACACACTGAAGACTTCAAAAGTACATCAAATGTAGCAAACAATACTTAATGCTTACTTAAAAATATTCTATACACCAAGTTGTGTACTGTGTGTACATTTTTTTTTCCAGTATATGCTAAATGGAAGCATCAATATCTTTAAAATGTCTGTAAGTAGCACTGACTAGGTTGTAGTTCCAATTTTCAGTGACTTTTCTTGCTAGTAACTCTAAAATCACTTTCTGTTCTCGTATACTCTCCTATTTAAGAGTTTTTAGATAATTAGCATAAATCCTATTATTGTGTTGCCTTGATTAGAAAAGCTTATTTTTGAATACTATGATATGACCTTAGAAACATAAAGATTAAACAGCCATTTGACTTCTTTACTTACTTCTCTTGAAATAAATGCCATGAATCCTAATTTAGAAACCGTTTTTAAGTAAATTAAGCATTATTCCTCATAATAACAGCCTCTCTCTCAGACGATATTACTCAACAAAGGTAATTATGAAGACTGCTGCTACTCCAGCAGTCATTTCTGCCTCATGTCACACAAATGACACAAAACCACACTATTCAACATTATTTATAATAGTCTTTACCTGAAATGCTAATCTTAACAGTAATTAATATGACCATTTAAATCAATTTCCATCTACAAAAAATACAATCCCACACTTCTATTAGTAAATGCATTTATTGCATGTTAGCTTGCAGCACTAGAGCCCTTTTCATAAAAACAAACCATCAGCTCCCAGGGGACCTAAAGCAGCAGACAACACAAGGCTTCCTGAACTCACACACAACTGCAAACAACAGCACTTACACTGCACGTTTATTACAAATTAGACATGCAATCACACCTCTTTTACATTTAACGTTGAGAAATTCAAAAATGTAAACTAGTGAGGGTCAGTCGGCTGTGATATGCTAACTGCTGTGCAAAGCTTACACTTGATTTTTTGTTGGCCGTCTGCTTGAACAAAATATAGCTGCACTGACAACTTCTTCAACATGGTGTCAAGCAGTTTGGAGCTGATGGTCCAGACGAGGAAGCGCTCAGTAAACACTCACAAAGTTAAACCGAAGCAGCCTCCATTTGGGCCAAATCGAAGCTGTGAAAACACAAGCGTCTTCAAAGGTAGTCGATTCCTTCTACTGGCAAAAATAATGGATTAGTCGTGGAAGGCTGTTGATGCTGTGCTGTTCTCCCTCATTTCACTGTATATTTTTACCGTAGTATAATTGTGCTTTTGATGCTTTATGGTGCATTTTTCACTTTAGTGCATTTTTAATCACAGTATATTTTACGCTTTCTGCATTGTGTTGGTGGTCACTATACTCCTTCTGCTTGTTACTGTAACAACAGAATTTGCCCTTGGGGATCAATAAAGTATTTCTATTCTACTCTCTTCTGTGAATGTAAAATTATTTGACCAATACGATTATGGAAATGAGCGCATGTCGACCAATTGATTGACCACGTGAAATGGAGACTTACAGCTCTAGAAATGTTAAAGCACAACAAAAAAAAAATGTCCCAAAAAACCAAAAAGCAAATGTTATAAATATTTGCATTTTCAATACTGATAAAAATAATCGTCATTAGCAATTTGGCCATAATCGTACCAGCCATATTTCAACAACATCAAAAAACTGATTGAATAAATGAATAAACAGAAATGGAGGGTGCGATTAGATATCAGATATGAACTGATATCAGAATCTGAACCACACATGGTGGTCTGTATGTAATTCAATGGGCACAGCTGACTGACATGACGTGAAATCTTTATTGTCTGAGTTCAGTCTGATTACACTTCAGTAATCCCCTCCTGAAATAGCTGATACAAACTACATACAAAATTGCAGAAATAAGATCAATGTTACACCTAAATATAAGAATGACTGATCAATATTTCCATGACAATAAAATGCTTTCTAGAATGAGTGAATATGTGCTTCAGTATGTTGTTGTGCTCCTACACTCCAGTTCTTCTTTATTTATGACATTTACTGATGCTCTCTGTATTGTAGGTGATTTTTGAAAGCTTTGGCAAAGTCTGTTCAAGGTCCAGGTACAACATACTGGAAAACCTGAATCACATATTATATCAATGGGCTTTTTAGGGCTGGAAAAAAAAACTTGTGCCGTAACTATGGAAACCAATCTCTAATAGATTTACCACGTGCCTAATAATGGTAGAACAAGTAAATGTTATTTAAAAATAGCCCCCTTTGTGAGAAAAGTAACTAATGATAGATTCTTGTTCAAATAAAAGCCAGAAAAACTGCTCACAAAAGGTGCTCAGGCCTTTTGTACTCTAGTTCACTTATTTTACATGGAAAGCTAAGAAGGAATTATTGATAACTTAAAAAAAACTTTTTACTTGCAGAAATGTGGGCAAGTACTTAAAAGGGAGAGTGCAACATAAGGTGCAGATACAGACTTTGCAACACAGAAAAGAAACACTGTTCTCATCCAGCAAAAAGTTTTCTGAAAGCCACACAAGTAAAAGGAGAGCAGTCGAAACACACATCTGATTATATCTAAATTAACACCATAAATGTTGCCTCCTGTGCTCTTACCTGCAGGGTCAGAATGGGTGGCATCCCCCAGCTGTTTGTAAGGGTTGAACTTAGGCTTGGGTGCAACCACAGGAGCAAATTTCTTGGGTGCCTGCTGCTGGGAGATGGAGATGCTCGCACTACCCATAGACGGTGTGGTCTCCATCCTGGCAGTCACTTGTCCCAACTGGTCATTGCCATTCGCTGGATTCCACATGGTTCTGATGAAAGAAGACCAAAATCATTCAAATTCAAGGCCACTGCTGTAAATTTAAGACTGATATTATGTGTAAGGAAACTCTGAAAAAAGTGAGAAGAACTGGGGGCACCCAGATGGCTCAACTGGTTGAGCAGGCGACCCATAAAAGACCCCTGGGTTCGATCCCAGCTCACGGGCCTTTGCTGCAGGTTTCCCCCCATTCTTCTCCCCTACTTTCCTGTCTGCCTCTCAACTTTACCTGTTAAATAAAGCCAAAAATGGCAAAAAAATAAATAAAATTTTTAAAAAAAATTTAAGTGGGAAGCCCTTGGTATATAGGACTAAAAATTCTATTCGTCTTCCCAGCTGGAAGTCTCCCAGATCAACAGGTAATGCAAATGATTTAACAACCGTAGACTGAAGAGGAACTAGAGCTTCTAAACAACATTCAAGAATCACTGGAAATTCACATGAAGTCACATGAGCCACTAATGGAAAAGCGAAGCTGAAGTTTCTTGTGTTAAGCAAACAAATAAACACCGTCTGCAATTTAACTTGTAAAATTTGTGTTAGTCTTGACAAAATTCAGCAGCTGTAGTGAGGAATAAGAGGCAAAAACATATTTTTTCATGTGCTGGTTATTTTTGACATGCTGGGATATTTTCCTTCCAATAATGTCAGGTTATAATGTTGTTACAATTCAATGTTCTGGTGGGAAACTTTGAGTCATGGCATTCATATAGACGTCACTTTGGCACAAACGGCCCACTTAAACACTGTTCCACACTAAGCACATGCGCCCCTATTGCAATGAGTCATCACCGGCTGAACTGTGCATCCCAGCACGCTAAAAGAACTGCTCAAGAACAACTTTAGGAACACGACAAAGGGCCCAAAATGTTGATGCCGCCTACAAACTCCTCAGATTTCAATCTGTCTGAGCATTTCGAGGGTGTGCCGGAACAAGCCAGATACCAACACTGATTATTGGTAGTCAAGGAGACACATAACCACTGTCTGTCACTGATATACAGTAAAGCAAGTGAGAATCTGTAACAGTAGGTTTTTATTGTTAATTGGTTGCTACTGGTGACATTTAACCAATCAGATAGTGCTGTGGGTGAGAGATTTGACTGCAGCCAGAGAGAGGCAGCTGCATTAGAGCCAAACTAGTGCATTTAATTTATTCTATCAGGAATTTGGGTAATAAAAATTCAACTCAATAATAATCATAACTGTCTGTATTGCAATAAAAATAACAAGACAGACAATTAGAAAAATTACAATTATTGGCCCCCATAATTGGTCAGTCCTTTCTCAAAACTGTCTTGGCTTCTGTTCACAATAAATATTCCAAAATGTTGACAATTATTTGCAGATGTAATCAGCAATAAATGTTGTCTTTGACCCTCAATATTAGTCTCTTCCCTTAGAGCAGGCGTGTCAAACATACGGCCAGCAGGTCAAAACAAGCCCACCAGAGGGTCCAATCCGGCTTGCGGGATGACTTTACAAAGTAAAAAAAAATTACAAAGAAGACATTAGCTGCTCATTGTAAATTTGTCAAGCTGTAAATTTAAGTTGCTTTGATTGAAAAGTAAAATACTAAATTGTTCAGTTCCAGGTACCTGTGACTAAATCTTTTGTGCCTTTGTAGATACACTGTGATCTGTAAGTTATAATGCATGTGCGTCAATGATAAACTGAGGCATAATATTGTTGAAATTGTGCTGTTTTTTAATCAATTTCAGGTTGTTCATAATGTTTTGTAAAAGATAGTTCATTAAACAGGAACATTTTCAGAATGTACCTGTCCTTTTTGCACTGAAACAAAGGGAAACATTTGGAGTTGTCATTGTTTCTAGGTTATTATGCTGTGACTTTACTTGTCCGGCCCACTTGTGATGAAATTGGGCTGTAAGTGGCCCCTGAACAAAAAATGACGTTGAGGCTATGATATTAATTCTGACTGATCTCATTAACACACCTAAACACTGCAGACCAAGCACACACACTACTATGGCAACTCCCAGATGGCACCGGCATTCTCCAGCAGGACAATATACTCCCCTACACCAAAAAAACTGCTCAGGAAGGGTGTTGACTTGGCCTCCAAACTCCTCAGATCCCAATCCATTCAAGTATCTGAGGGATGTTCCATAACAAGTCCGATCCACGGAGGCGTCCAAGGATCCACGACCAATATCACTGTGCCTGACGTCACAGACACCTCCAGAGCTCCTGTGTCCATTCACTGACTGCTCGGTTCTGTTTTCGCAGCACGAGGGCAACCTACACAATATCAGCCAGGTGGTTTTGATGATGTGGCTTGTCAGAGACCAAAAAAGCAGACAAACTGACGCTGCATTCATTAGAGCTGTAAAAGTTCTAGCACTGCTAAGAATTTGACAAATTAGCCCATACTTTCATTGTTTAAATTCTTAAAGAATATTGTGAGCCTGACAATTTCAGTCAGACTTTCTGCATGAAACATCTTATATTTGCCACTATGTCCCACTGTTTTCGCTTTCTAATGGAGGTGACTGAGGCCACTGCCACCACATGCAGCACAAGTAACAGTAATTATATGCGTATTAGATTCAAGTGTACTTTTCTCTTTTAACTATTGAGTCAGCTTTAAAGTAGCTGGCAGTATAATGCTGTAAAATGAAAAACAAGGTATAAGATGCTGTGTTCTGATGTGTACTAATGTGTCCAATTTAATAAAGTAACAAACCATTAAAGTGGAGAGGAAATCACTTTGAACTCTGACTCTGATCCTTTTCTTTGTTTGCGCTGCATACACATGACCAACAAATCAAACTTGTGATAAGTGAGACAAAGAGTGGTGAAAACAACAAGATCTTTCAAAAACAAAAAGATTCTGTAACAGAGAAAGTATTGAAAAATGTTGTAATACTGATGTAACCATCAATGATTTTTTACTATAGATGCAGCTGTCAAAAATGAGATCGGATCAGCGTTCGATGCTGACAGAACACTGATTTAAAAGTCACATAGAAAAACAAAGTATAACTTGATTAATTTCTTAATTTGTGAAGGAGCAACTGTAAAATATCAATAAAATGCATAAATTCTGACAAAACTGTGTTATTTTACACCTCTAATTGGTGGCAAATCGGTGTTTTAACTTTATTTGAAACGTGTGTCCTTAATACAGTTACAGTGATGAGAAAACCAGCGCAGACTGAAGGAACTTGCAGGAGCTGAGGACACAAACATCCAGTATTTCACCATCACATTCTGAAATCACTTGAAATATTTGAACTATTTATACGCCACGCTTTTTCCCATCCTTCTTTTTGTTAGTGTTTGTTGTGCTGTGTTCTGATGTTTTTGCTGTTTATTATCCTCACTCTGACTGATACAGGGTTTACATTCTTTCTCCGGAGCACAGCAGAAAAGCCCACGCACAATCATCTTTTAATATCTGCTCAAATCCCTGCTCCTCCTGCCGTCTGAATGGTTCTTACTTTTGATTTTTTTTTCTCTCTCTCTGCTCTTAATGCTACAATTCAGACAAGCGCTGGTGTCTCACACCCACCTGTCCTTTCAATGCAAATGCTTTCATTTCACGATGCTCAAATGGCTAACAAAATAAAGGATGAAATGAAAGGAAGGGGGGGGGGAAGAAGAAATGATCTTAGCATGTATGAGTAAGACTCAATATGCGACATCCTGAAAGGAAAATTTCTGTGTCAGTATGTGGCTGCATTCTTTGATGATGGCAAATAATTCACAGTGGGATGTCGTTTTATGAATACTGGCCCCCAAAGTGCACATTAAACCTGCCAAATCAGTTGTCTTTTATGTCAAATAAACTTTCTTCAATATAAGCCATTTCTTTGTGGTATTTTTTGAGGACACAAGTCAGAACTAAACACACCAGTGACCTCGGTATATAATCACTCCTCTGATTCATAGATTACACGTGTGAATAAAGGTTTTTATTCCTAAATAGAAAATCTAAATTATGTTATAATTGTGGACTGACTTCAGATGAAAATAAAATCAAAGGGCTACTTTATTCTTCAGATTTGGTCTCTATTTATACAGATTTATCACAGTTTTATGTGACTTATAAGAGCAATAAGTGACACTGTTTTTGAAAAGAAATGTTCACTTAGAATTTTAAGTGCCGCAATAACGTTTACTGCACTGGTAAGTGGAAGCAAAAATCTCAACCACAAAACCAAAGAATAATATTGATATTATTATGTTAAAAGACAAGGCAGGTACCATCTACTGGGCTCCAGATTACAAGATGAGAAGCAAAAGAAAGCCTCGTAAATAGAAACATAACAAACTGTGTGCAGTGTAGTGCAGGGAAGGATTCAACTTTTGAGTTACCAAAAATGTAGAACTATCAGGAACTTAGGCAGAGCCTGTTACATGTTGAAAAATACAGTAATCAAATGCCACCAAAATGAAGGCTTTACTTTTTAAAACATGTTTTTTTCCATGTAAATGTAGACAGTATAATGTAGCTACAGTACCACATATTTACAGTATCGATTTGTATATAACTATATATAAAAATGTATACATAAACCACAACTGCTGCAAGACATAAGCTGAAAGGATGCTCTCTCTCCGTGTCGTCACTCAGCCTGACTGAAGATGAACTTTGTATTTGCATTTTAATATTCACATCAGAAGACTGGTTTAGTAATGCACACCTGTAACATCAGTCACAGTAGACAATATTTAAATAACAGGTCAAAACTGATGCAGCACAACCACAGATGTGTTTTTTTTTTTTTATTCTCTGCTGCATTACCAACAACGAATTTCAAGCTTAGACAGCTCTGTTGGAGATTCAGATGGATTCTGCTCGTAGCAGCTTACACAGTCTACAGAGGTCTGGTCAGCTCTAACTCCACACAGCCAGATCTTTTATTCCCAATGCGTAGCAGTAAACTGAATTAATGGCCTACTCATGTACAAGTGAAATGATTGGACAGCTTTGGAAAGCCCCTCCCTCCACACCTTTCAGACACTGGACAAGGGGTGGTGACCAAAAGCCAAAAGCCGTACCTGCACTTAATACTGGCAAAACTTGTGCAATCAAATGTCTTATATGTATGTTGTGCTTTTCTTGTCTTTCCTTTTAATAATCTTTTTCTTCTCTTTTGATTACTCTTTTTATAATTAGTTTAGAAGCATTTTCTTTTATTTCATTATTTCTTTATTTAATATATTGCTGACTTGATATACTTAGCTGTTGCTCTTTGAAATAGGTTTGCATACAATTTCGGTGTACATGTACAATGACAAAGGAAGATATTCTATTTTTTTCTGTTACATTATTGGTAACTTTAAAACAATGGCCCCAAGATCCAAGTGTTTCTGTACATTATGCACTAATCATTAGGGATGTTAATGTTTCATTGTTTATTGATTAACTCTCAACAAAAATTTACTCAGTTGAAAATATATTAACCAATAAGGCAGAAATCAAGGAACATCTGCGTCAGAAAATGCATTGTTGGTTCCCTGTAGTACCGAGTTGCACCACAAGGTGCGGCTTCTTACTATTTAATAAGATAGAGTTACAGGAGTGATTGCTGATCGTATGTAAAACAAGTGCACACACCTGTCGTCTAATTGCTAACTGTGGCAGTCATGCTGATGAAGATTGTTGCATCAAGTTGAAAGAAGGTATTCGTTTGGTTTAGCTAGCTATCTGTGGCTCATGGTAATGTTAAACTAGGATTTTTAAATGGTAACGCAGAGAGCAGCTGTTCAAGAGTGGCAGGACTCTGATTCTATGCTTCCAGCAACATTGAAACTAAAGTAATGAATTTGATCGGTGTGACTCTGCTCTAAATATAAACACAATTTAGAGGTGGAGGTTAATATGGACAGACTTCTTGGACTGATAAAGTTTCTAGCAGCTGGACTAACAACTACAGTAAACAAGTCACTCAATCATGTAGATAGGCTATTAGGATTAAAAGCTGATAACTTCTCAGGGTATTTACTGTGGAAGACCGTAAGACTGTGTTTGTTGTGCTTAACATTTGGATTTTGTTGGGGCCATCACTGAAAGGTAATGTTAAATGAATGAATCACTTATTCTATGTAATGTGTAATTCTGGTTAGCTGGTATTTGATTCTTCGATTTTGTTCTTCAAATTCTTAATGTAACTGAACCCATTTTTCAGCGAACATTGTCAGTGGTTATAGTTTGTTAACGTGGTAAACTGTTGGTTAAGAAAACTCTGAAATCCTCTTTCCTTTATCTGTAAGAACCGCTGAAGAGTTTTGACGTCTGACTCCATTGCCGTTTTCATGGTTCTTTCGTGAAGAATCCATGTTTGCTCCGTTGTTGAGCTCAGACAAAATGTCTGACAACGTTCCTCTGCTCCTCCGTCAGTATCTCTTTAGTTGCTTTCACCAATCTAACTATTCCTGTAGCAGTTCTAATTGAAACACCCTATGGAACACATCCAAGTGGTGCAAACAATACCTTCCACTTTCTGACAAGCAGGACTGGAAAATGTTGCTGTATGCAGCAGGGGTAAATTTTGGACATGCTACTAGTCTACAACAGGTAAATGAACAAATTCACAGCTTGAGAATTTCCATTTCACCCACAGCCAATGCCACAGTATTTGGACTGTGGGAGGAAACCACAGCACCTAGAGGAAACCCACACAAACACAACTTTGGCAGTACATGTAAACATTGTATGTAAACTGAACTTTGCTGTAAACATATTCTAACTAAACAGATATGAAGGCATTACAAAATTGATCTCAGACCTCTCTGTACTACAACAAAGTGTGAAGAAATGTGGTCTTTTCTTTATTTATATTTGGCTTTTTCTTCTATGAGCTCCTGGTATTAAATAAGCTCAACATTACATTTGCTTACTGTTTGTCTGTGTCATCTTTGATGTGTTCTGTGATTAATACTAAAAGTCCTTCCCTCATGCACACATTCGGAATATGAGTCAACCTACAAGAAAACACGCACACATGCACACACGCATAACCGCAATGCATAGAGGCATATAGGTCGAAGGTACGTACATATGCAGTCGCTAAAATCGCTGCGTCCATATTGAAGCCTGATGGAAGTGAAGTCAATTCTGATTGCCGGGGCAGTTACAAGATGACTCACAAAGCTGTGACACCATGTTTAACAGTTTGCTTTATGGGGGCATGGCAGGCAGGCTGTCTTCTCACAGCTGTTCCACTGCACTTTTACAGCTGTCATTGAGGAACTGCTGCAGGTGCTTCTGCCGCATTAATCTTTCATATCCACCAAGGAAACTATCAAACAAAACCATCCAAAGAGGACCACAGAGAGTACTGAATTCTAACATAAAATGGCAGGGTTCAGAGATTTTTTTGGGGGGAAAGCATGACATGCTTTCTAGCAAATACTCTTTGTGGAAACTGAATCACATGTTGAAAACATTCGAAACTGCAGAAAGCTCCTGCTTTTAAGATGCTCTGCCGGCTTCTGCATTGTGTTTCTCTTCGGCTGCTACAGCATGAATAACCACATGAAGATCTATGGGTGACTGACTCCAGCTACACCAGTGTTTTATCCTTTTTTGTTTTGTTTTGTTTAGCTCAGTCTTTAAAGCGTTTGTGTAAGAAACAGTTAAAGTTGAAAATGCCACATAGCCTATTAACTGGCCTGTATATGGGGAAGATATATTATGTTAATAACCTGCAAAGAAAATGCATGGTTGATTGCGGATTTAAAATAAAGGCTGAAACCAAAAACTACACAGCCAATGGTACACTGACAAAGAATTATTAGACTGAGTCACAGGCTAAATTAAAGCAGGATCTCACCCTTTCAAATGAAACTATTTTTGCTGATTCATTAGACAGAATTGAACCTGTAGTGACTGCATTTTTGGTCAACTTCTGAGAACTGCAGTAAGTTAAAAACTGATCACTGGCATCCTTTTTAAAGTTAATGTGTTGAACATATCAGCAAACAGCTGCTCATTTAACATCACACAAAAAGAGCAACACTCACTTTCATTTGGAGTTATATTTCTGGTCACCCAATGAACCTAAGTCTTCTATTCATTCTTCTTGTAGTGCTGTTTTTGGTCTCCATCACCCCCTGAGGAAAATATCAGACTCTATAGCTGTAAAATCTTCTACAGGTGTTTACCTTCTGGTTGCTAACATTGTCGTCTGCTGTTTGGTACTGCATGTTCACACTTGAACTTGTTTTATGGCACTTATCCAGGTTGTTTTCTCCTGACTAGATCCTTGCTTGTGTTGTATTTACTCTCAGATGTATGTCGCTTTGGATAAAAGTGTCTGCTAAATTAAACTGTAGAACTGCATGTTTAGTTACTTTTTTTTTTGGGGTGGGGGGGTGGGGGGGTGGGGGGGGTGGCTGGAAACTGTTACAAAACTGGTACCACTGAAACAAAACAGTAAAAAAGTCCAACAAAACTAGAACAATAAATTAAAGATGCTAAAAAGCCCAGTAGACCAAAAGAAAAAGGCTGAATTCTCTGTGGGATCATTTGTTCAAGCAACACCACTGCCATTACACACTATCATGAGATCCTTTGTTCATATATAATGTTGATTTTAGCAGCTTTAAATATTGGGTAATTTATTACGGTGCCTAATATTGCAGCCACTGCACATGTACACATCTACCTGTATTTCCTGGCCAGTACTGTGGACACTGCTGACCAGATTTTGCTGAAAGTTTACTATATGTTTGTCAAGGCGATAACCACCATTTTACACACTGCAAATGCGGGAACACAGAGCGACTTTATCTTGAGTGTAGGTTAACATATTTGTTCATTTTTACTCTCTGGTTTAACTGCAAACCAGTGTTAATTTATAGATATGCCATTAATATCTTAAACCAAGGAGACAGAAGCAGGGCAGTGGTGGCCTAAAGGACAGAAACAAGCTTTTCATTAGCAATTTAACTGGGTGTTCAAAGCAAAAGAGTAGAAATGTATCCACTGAAGCTGCATGATGGTAGACTAGTTGTACTGGGCACGTTTAAGGTGCTAATTTGTGCTACAATCACTCGCGGCTTTTGCTTTACAATTTGCATTTGTTCCTTGCCTATGAACAATGCCACAAATACTATGTGTCTCAAAGGGTTTTCCTATAAAACTGTCTGTGTTCCTGCGTATCTTTAAGTTTATAAAGAAAACTAAGATTTAATGGACGATCGCGTTGCTTTTCTCCCACCTTAAGCTTTGTCCCTCGAGTCGAGTTCAGCTAAAACTACACAGCTCTTGGTTCACTAAGCACCGATCAAAACACTACTTCAAAAAGACACTGCAAAGAAGATGGAGCTAAACTTTGGCTGGCAGATTTTTCATATCAAACAGTGGAGTGGTAGGCGACTGGGATTAGCACTCACGGTTCGTGACGCAACGTGCGGACGATCAGCCATGCGGATGAAAACGCTTTAAAAATTAAAGGTTCCCATCTGCGAGAGGTTGTTGCAGAGTCTTCCCAGCGTTATACTTGCTCTGCTTTAGAGGGCCGGTTGAATGGCTGAACAGGTTAATGCGACATTACACAAACAAGCGCTCGCTCCCCACGTTCCACTGTTTGGAAACAGGGAAGAGCAAAGAGTTCAAGTGGTCATTATGGATCTTGAAACGTTTTGTGCACAAGGGTAAATATTTGAAGGTGGCGGAAGTCTGACACCACGCCATGTGCTGACATATTAATAAAAGCAAAAAGCTGCTTTGGACCTCTTTCAAGTGTTAAAAATTTAATGGTGAAAGCGCAATAGCAGTGTCAGAGCATCAGAGGTCTGGGCAAGTCAAACATCATGTTCTGAAACATAGCCACTGCAAACAGTACAGCTACGAGAGAAGATAACCTCAACACCAACACAGCAGCAAAGATTTTATTACGACTGCTCTTACTGCACTTTCCGTCACATTTATTTTAGACAAAATTCAATCTGATCTGCACAATATCGATTAACTATTTAAAAAAGACAATTTAAAAGTATAAATTATTTTAGTGTCAGAGTGGTGAACATTTAACACAAGAATGGATTTTTGCAGTGCTATATGATCAACAACAAATTGCTGAAATAACCTGTACACTCCCTGCAGTTTTTTATCACACTGAAAGTAATCTAGTTGACATTTTTTTTAATGCATGTAAATGTTAAGAAGGAAGTAAAGACGTACTTTTTTTTAACTTATCCCTATAGACATGCAGGGTGTAGATTAAGTCGAGTAAAACATCTGTATTTAGTCCCAACGCTGTGAAAGGTCTAAGTTAGTCCCCAGAATGCTAAAATTTAAAAAGTGCATAACTAAATGGCACACTGACACTGATTAAAGCCCAGTGAGGTAACACATATTATTTCTGTTGTTTAATCATTATTAATTATGTCGAGCAAATGGTGAAAAAAGAACGGTGGTAAGAAAAACAAGACATTTAAATAAGCCAGTGCCAGGCTGCAGTCTACACTTTGTATCGAAGTTTATATAGAAATACATGTTTTTGTGATATAAATCTCTGCAAATTTCAGGTTAAAAAATAATTTTGATTTACAGGAAAAGAAAGTTAGTTTCATTATTGATTAATTTGGATTTTTTTAAGTTGGTAATTAAAACAAGCTGTTTAAATGCCCCTAAGCATATGAAGACTTTACTAATCTATTATTACTATTTTCCTTTAACTGTCTACAGCCTTATATTTACAGTATATTGCTTTGTCTACAATAGGTTTCTGAAAAGGTTTCCTATTGTGTTTCATGCAGGGCTGATATCAATTCTGAGGAGGTCTATATTTGACCAACAGAACCTCTATCTGTGGTCAAGAAAATTTAATCAGTGAAAAACAGTTGCAGTCACAGTGAACTTGAACTTGTATCTTCACAGTTGCAGAAAAGGTCTGAATTAACTGTGTGGAGAGCAAAGGTCCTCTGAGGTAGGTCCCGTTGCATTACAGTGAGGCAACTTCACCCCTAATACCAACAACAATCCATCCTGTTTCAACACCTGCTGGAAGTCAATCCCCGCACTACCACTGACCACTTGACGCAAAGCAGCTGTGACAACGAGGAGTGAGAAAGCTAGCAGGCAAAATCACCTTTTTGTTGTGTCAAAGCAACTGTGTTCAGAGCTCGGCGAAGAAGAGGGTCCCGATCACAACTCATCCAGTCTACGCTGAGACGCTGACCTGACGAGAGGTGGCTGATTCTGGTTTGACGGAAGCAGACGTTCAGTATGTGATCCCAAAGAGAGACAAGAACAAACTTGTTGGGCTGGTTGCTGCAACGGACATTAACGGTCATTTATCTGCTTCTGTATCAGCAATAGGTTCTTTGTTTCATATACGAACAATGCTTATCTACACGAGGCAATTTGAATATTTACCCGATGGTTTAACTGTCCAAACCCCAAAACCATTCTTGAGCTATATATCTGTGATGTGCAAGTTCTGCGGTGAAATTAATCCAAATCAAAGCTTAAAATCAAAATATTTCATCAAAATCTGTTTATTCTATATATCTCATTTAAAAATTAAAGCCAAACTCTTGTCACATCTACTTCACGAGGCAGCTGCAGTGAAGAGGCGGCGAGTGTATCCAAAAGTTTCAGTCAGACTCCTGCACATTCTCTGACTTGCAAAGATATATTTATTAGCACCACGTGTCTATGCTAGGCCTTCATCAGTTAAATAGTTTCTTGAATAGTTTCATGAAGTATTTGCCAGATGAAGGTCTAGCACCAGAACACCATGATAATAAATATATTTTTGCAAGTTAGACAGTGTGTGGATGTTTTACTTTAAAAAATTTTACAAAAATAAATTGTATGGTCTAACCTGATTCTGTTAAAAAATAAATTAATTGATTAAGAAATAAATACAAATTCTGTGCTTCTTAGCAGAGCCAGGAAGCCATCAGTTCAGCTGTGACCAACAGCCACAAAAAAACTGCAGGCTAGTTACCTCTAACCACCACACAGATGACCTTACTGCAAAAACTTCTGTTTCTGGCAAGACGCTGTGTCCTTTTGCAGTGGATAAAGGAGAAGCCTCCCTCAGTAACCCAATGGTACAAAGAAACTTTCCAAGTTTTCCCTATGGAACACCTCAGTGCCTCCCTGAAGGGGAATGATTATGTCTTTTATCAAATTTGGCAACCATTTCTTAATTATCTTCCTGATAACCTTCTTGGTCTGCTACAAAAGAGATGCTCTTCCTTTGTCTTTACAAGTAAACGATAAGAAATGTAATGATATCCGTTTGCAGTGTATCTTATTAGGGAAGGAAAGGGAAGAAGTATAGATGATAATAACATAATTCATGTAATGTGATGACCATGTGCGCTGATTGTTGTCTTTTGTTTTTCTTTTTTGCACTCTGTATACTTGATTAGGTGGATCTTGTGCTGACTGGTTCCTTATTTTGTTTTGTTATTTAAAATTTAATAAAATATTGTTAAAAAAAAAAAAAAAACCTGCAGGCTGGGGTAACAAAAAGCAGATAGGAGACAAGTATGGAATTAATCAAAGAAATTACATTTTAATATTTTTCTTTTTTTGTAATTCAAGGTAATATAAATTTATCAATGCACAATTTAAACTGTCGCTGGATGAAACTATATTAACATGCTTTAACGCTACACTACCTGCTTCAAAGTGAGTTTTAAACACATGGAGCGCTTCATCTGTTTCAGGCCAGAATATGTCAGACCTGTGTGTATGAGGAGCTATCAGACAGTCAGTGTAAAGCCTCTCATAATTAAGGCTAATTACACACAGGGATAATATGAAGGTTAATCAAATGATAAACATGGCAAATACCGATTTGTTTTCCCCATTAGCTATTGTGAGGAGCCCAACCAGTTGATAACCATTACAAATGAGATTTGGAGCTGTGACTACTACAAAGACTAACAACCCCACCCCCCAACCAAACACCCTGCACCACCACCCTGAGCTAAGAACAAGGAGAGAAAAAAAAAGAACGAAACGGGTGAGAAATGAAAAGGTAGCTTCACAGCTTTCAGTTAAATGTTTTGACATCATGTGAAATATATTCTCAAGTGGAAAGAAGGTATGTAAGAACTGGTACTTAGTACATCTGAGCCCACTTACAGCAGATTCTTAAAGCAGCCCCATTATACTGCTATTAAACCTGAAGAGGGTTTCCAGTATTGTATTTTCATGGTTTTCTCTTAGCTTAGGAGAAGATATCAAACTATCATTGACCTCACAGATTCCAATTTGATTGAGAGTGTTTCTCTGTTTTTTAATGTACTGGTTTATGGGTAAACGTGTATTTACGCAGAATAAAAAAAAACAAACCACATGGAAAATGACAGATATACAACCATAAAGACACCAAATTACCACAGACACACAGAAAACAACCACAGAGAAACATAATGACCACAGAGAAAACAACCAAAATATCTTCTGAAAGATGCAAAGTGACTGCAAAGAGACGCAAGATTACAACAGGGTAACACAAAATGGTCACAATGATGCAAAATGACCACCGAGACACAAATGACCGCAAACAGAGGCAAAACAGCTGCAAAAGATATAGAACGACAACAAAATGAATACAGATATACACAACATAATCACAAATAGACACAAAATGGCCACAGATATACAAAATGACCAGTGACATAAAAATTATGTCTAAAACATACAAAAATACTGCAAAAAGATGCAAAGTTACAAAACAAGAAAAGCACTCAGTACTCCACCAATGCTGTTCATTCCCACATATGGTATTATCAGAAGTGCAGCATATTTTTGTAGAAATGCAGCATTTTTTTATTATTATTGTTATTACTGATGATCAGAGATCACAGCATTATAGAATGTGGCCATTTAATATAGACGTAGCCACAAAGAAAATGACCTTGCACTGAGCACAGACGTGTACGAATCACGTGACCTAAATATGTGTAAATTACTCTTATAAAGGTCTGTTGATCACTTCATCACTTTTTGCAAGCCTTTGTTTTGCTAGTGTCAGAATAACCATTCCCTCCTTGCTTTTATTTTGAAGGCGTATTGTTTAATGTTGCGGGCTTTTATTTTTGGCACCATTCCAACAGCACAGGAAGTGTTTATCTAAGAAGCGGTTTCTTGACACTAGGAAGACGCTGCGTAAAGGTCCGAAAATTCACCTAAGGATGGAAGAAAAACTGTTACAGTCAGAAACACGTCCACAATTTAATCAATTGTTTCTTGTATCGTTTCTGATAAGACCCGATAAGTCAGTAGTAGGATCGCAATCATGTGATCTTCAGCAGGCAGCTGATGTAGCGTTCACTTGTCATGGATACAGTGACGTCATGCCACTATCTCGCAATGATACACAAATGCTTAACAAATCCCTGGATCCAGACTATAAATTGCATCACTGCCAAAATCTAATCACTTGGTCTTTGTGTCATTTCTAATCTTCCCTGAAAATTTCATCCAAATTCGTTAGTCCGTTTTTGAGTAATGCTGCTAAAAGAGGTAAGGAAGGAGTCACCTACGCCAATCATCACATAACTCCGCCCCTTTCCTTAGCGGAGTAATAACAACAGAAAGCCAGAAAATTATATATGTAATATGACCACCGAGATGCAAATGCCCACAAAGAGGTGCAAAACAACTGCATTTTGTTGTCATTTGTTGCTAATGACAACAGAGCAACACAAAACAGCCGCAAAGCGCACAAAATGAATAGACATAAGACACAAAAAAGTGCAAAATGATTGTTTGTGGCCTTGTCACTCTTTATGTTTCACCAACATCCTGTGTGCAGCTTCAGATCACAGGGCTAAGGACTTTTATCTTCCCAACATAATGGGTTTTCTCATTCTCTCAAACAAGTGTACTTAAATTGCTGCCCTAATATCTAACAGAGTTTCTCTCTATGAGAAGTACTCAACTTCTCCTGCACCTTTTTGTGTGTCAGTACATCTTTGAAGTTTTTACGTGTGCTAATTAACACTTTGTGAGACCCACACACACCAAAAAGCACAGACAACATCTGAAGGGTCAAAACACTTGCTGAGAGTCCCCTTTCTGAGTAGGCTCTCTACACTTCCTTTGTTGTCATTCATTTTCAGACTTTCAGAATTACAGTAAAAACAAAGACTACACTCCTGTACCACTTGGGCATAAAAACACCTTCTTATTCCGCCAGATAAGAGCCCTGTTTGTTAAAATAACACCTTAAAACTTTCCTAACAAGATTTGCATGACTTCTTTTTTTTTTTTGAACAGCTGTTGAGTAGTTTACTTGAGTTGTTGGCCTTTGCTCCCTAATGACAGCAGCACAACTTTTCTGTAAATATGTGAATCTGACTTTAATGCTGACTGACAGCTTGTATTGGCTTGGGATATATCAAATAGAATTGGATGGCTTGCATGACTGGAGTATGTGCTCCTTGATACTGCAAGTGGTAAGATGCGACGTCTCAGGAGTTTATCTTATCTGAGTCTCAGGAGGTTACTGACTGACAGCTGTAAATATATCACACAACACAACCTTAACCATCTCTCGCATACCTCTGCGGTAGAGGGCAGGCTAAAAAAAAAATAAAAATATTTGCATCAACAATAAACAAAGAAAGCATCTGCATATTTCACATTTTTAGCAAATCAATAGCAAATGACAGAAGATCATCGGTTGATTGTAATGTAATCTTCAGCTGCAGAAGCATACACAATGGTGCTACACCTTCAACAGCAATAATACGCCTTAACAAATTCACACTTTCACTGACATTCAAGAAAGCCAATAACTAACAAAAAGGAAAGACAAAGGTAAGATGTTCAACCTCATACCAATAAAAAAAGCAGCAACATCTCATTGTTCAGGCGCTTAATCCTCTATATAATTGAGAAGACAAAAGGTCCCTTTGTTTAAACTGCAGCTTTTGCATCTTTGTCAGAATTCCTGTGATAAATCATCACACATATTTCTTTTAAAACACTGCCCCATTCTACCTAACTCCTAAGATGCAACCAATGGGACTTGTAGTAGCTTGTAAAAAGTAAACACACACTGCAGACTTATTTATAAACCAGTTTTTAGATATATGCAAAAGAAAGTTACTTGTCAAAACAGGAAGTCACAATAAAAGAGCACGTTCACAGGAGAAACAGTCACAAATCAGTATACAACGTTGAGTGCATTAGTATGTAAACATTTGCTTATTGGACAATGTGAAATTTTGACCTCATGACAGTGTTTGATGAAAAGTTAAATGGACACCAAAGTTATTTCATGTCATCCTCTGGGGACTGTGAACATATGAAGCCTACTTCATAGAAATTCCACCAATATTTATCAAGATAATTCAACAAAAACTATAAAGTCAACCTCATAGTAGCCCCAGAAAAAATGTCATCCTCTGGGGAGCATGGTCAATATTTGAACCTAAATTTGTAGCAATTTGTTGAGGTATTGCAATAAAGAACTAAAAACTCAATCTCATAGTTGCATAAAATGAAATATCATCCTCTGAGGAGCATAAATGCGTCCATATAAAGTTTCATAGCAGTCTATCAAGTTGTTGTCAAGATATGTCAGTGAATAAAGTAATTATCACTGAAAAAACATCATCTTCTGGGAGAGTCATGGATGTGTGAACCTAAATCCATAGAAATTCACCCAATATTAGTCAAAGTATTTCAAGAAAAAGCTAAAAAGTCAACATTATATTCTCTGAGCTCTAACTGCTTTTTATTTAGTCAATACAGACAAGGCTGACCACTCTCCAAAATGTGCAATAGCGACTTAAATACGCAGCCCAAACATGTGATATTTTCACAAAAAAGGACTTCAAATTTGTCACAATTTCACAGCCTTCTTTGTGAAACTAAAACGATTTTGTGCTGTGAACCAACAAAGCTGTTATACAATTTGGTTTAAGACTGCATTGGAAGATTTCAAATAAAGTTCTCGGAGGCTTTAAAAGAACATTTACTGCAGCCAACATATCATTCTTTAACTGTTTATCTGACAAAAAATGCTGTGCCTAAAGACATGCGTTTCAGCAGCAAACACTGAAAATCTCCCAAAGCTTTACAACTAATGAATTAGATGGCCCTTATTTGATAACGACATTGTATAGAAACCTACAATACAATTCAAACGGTTGCTCCTTCTTGTGATATCTTCTGTGTAAGTTGCATTTTCTGTAATTTGCTGGTGAACCCTTTAATTAGCATCTCATAGGTCCTGCTCCAGCAAACTGTGCTTCTGTATTGAGCTAAATAAATGATGTGTGTGATCCAAACAGCCTTTAGAGGAGAACACTGGTCCTTGCCTCCAAAAATGCCAGAAAGCTCTGCGGTGCCCATGATGGCCCGAAAGGAAATCAAATTATTAATCCAGTAACTATAGACGTGATGATGGAGGCCATTATCCAACAGTGGCCCGTAGCCACAAATGTCACTCTCGGATAGGTAGCTAATAAGTGCCTTTGGTTTTGGAGCGGATTGGGGCAAAGTCAACAAAGTAAAGCTTATCTGGGAGGGAACAACAGTGAGTGAGAGTAGCGGCGGACTTGCCTTGAAAAGATAAAACATCACATCAAGCCATCATTAATTGGCCTCATTTGACAGGCACTATCCCAAGGCTTCTTATCACAGCAGAGGAAATGCTTATCACACAACAGGAGGACTTTTTTTTTCTGTAACTACCTGCAAAGGCGGGAAGAGGCGAAAAAATGGTACCATCTTCAACCTTGATGTGTTAATTGCTGCCTTTCATTTAGGAAATGAGCACTTGATGTTAAGAAGCGACTCTGAGCAGGGTCTGCTGGTTGGCTGATACAGGAGGAGTACAATAGCTGACTTCTCTGTTTGAAATATATTTGTTCACGGTGGTGAAAGCAGTCTTCCTAAAGATATATGATGAAGTAAAACGGTCAGAAGCGACGAGACTTGGACGGCAACGCACATGCAGCTGGGCGTTTCAAGGACAGTCCACAACGTGAGGCTAGGTGATAATTAGGTTGACTGGGGTTTCTCAGAAAAAAAAAAAACACACAAAGACTCTCTAAAAACTTTCTGAGATGTAATTTATGACGACAGACTGGAATCCTCATCTCATGAGAAAAGCGTGAAATGGAAGAGGACACATTTTAAGGTTGGACAGAGTTAATTATGATCCTGAGCTCACAAACAAGTCAATTGTCTGCCTGTACGGCTGTAAAGTGCTCAGTTGGTGAAGACTAGAGCAATGAAATATGATAAAAATGAAGGCAAGCGTGCAATTTGGGGGATCAAACTGTCAGCAGTGTGTGTCTTTATAATTGCATGTGTGTGGCGAAAGAGCTGTAAATCAGTTTTGAATACATGTTTATTTAAAACTTATGGAGACTGGGATGGATATGGTCAGGGTTGGGAGGGATATTTAAAAATCTATTCGGATACAATTACTAAATACCTGTTAAAAATATAGTCAGTATCCAGACCAAGTATTCACAGGTACTGGTACAATCAAATCAAACACATTGACTGTTTAGCTGACATCTTTTTATTAGTTTATTATTTCCTAAATGTTAAAAATTCAGTTGTAATGAAAACTTACTAAACTACAGCACCTTACAGTAACATGAAATGTATTCTTAACTGGTTACTTGTTGACCTTTTTTAGAGAGGTCTCATTCTTTATGTAGATATCCTGCTTGTGAGACAATTAAAACAAAAATCTCTAATGAAGTCCTCAACATGACAGAAATACTCTGTAGGATTACAATTTTAAAATGTGTTTTAACCCTCTGAACCCTACAATGTGTCTTCAGGCTACAGTTGTGCTTTGTTACAGAAGCAATTTGTACTACTCTTAAGTGACAGCAATGTTCTGTTAATGTTTTATTAACCAACAGGGCAAAAATGGTTATATAATCTTTAACCCTTGTCAATCAAATCTATCAATTTCCAATCAAATATATGCACATTTCTGGTACATCATCCTGTAACGTGCAAACAAGGTTTCTCTCGTCTCTAAATTGTCACAACAAAAAGTATCAACTTCTGTGTTGCTTGTGATCATCTGATAAACCTTCAAATGCATTATTTCGTTACTCCAATCAGACAGACTGTATTGTAATCTCACCAGTACATAAAGCAACAAGCTCCGACAACACTGGCATTAAAGAGACATGTTCTAGAACCTTAATTTCAGCCCAGTTCCAAAGGTTCCACTAAATGTAAAGTTGTCAGCTTTTTAATAACGTAGGAACATCTGATGCTGAAGTGGACAATCAGGCAGAGCTGACCACTTCTGCCCAATGCGCTCTCAAAAAATTCAGTTCAGGGAAAGCTCCTGGTTATGATTCATTAAGTTCCCCGTAAAGGAAAGGAAGCTTTTGCTACATGTCCATGCTACTCTCTCACCTTTCAGCTCTCAACTGTAAAACTACATACTACAAAACTGGACTTCCATAACATTTAAAGACAAGTTATGACAACGAAACAAGACAATTGCGAGCCCTGCAACACAGGCTACAAAATGACATTTCTACTACATGGCACTCATTCAAACTCACAGTCTACAACACTGGGCTTGTTGTGGCCTTTTCTTGTAACTCCGCTTCTTGATTCACATTTTCAGCAGTCCAAATCACAACACTGCAGCTGCTGATTCTGTTGGCTTCAACGAGCTGAATTATTCTCACTTTAAACAAGATAAGAAAACTTTTCTGTTTAACATGAGGTCAAGCGATTCTCCATTCTACACGTTTTCCCTCATGTTTGCTTAAGACATCAAGACCCAGTCGCACTATCAAAGCTGATCATCATCTGATTACTTAAAATAAATCCAAAAATAATCAGTCAGAATATTAACTTTACTGACATCAATTGCTAAGCTGAAGTTAAAAAGTACTTCAACTCAATGAATATAATGTGCAATCAGCATAAAACAGTGGCTCTAACAGCACCAGTACCTGCTCCCTTCAAAAACAACATGTAGTTTGGGAAAACGTCAGTGACTTAAATGAATATAATACCAACCTAATGACTTCAAAGCAAAAAAAAGTAAGAACATAATGTTGTACTTGGACAGCAATTATATTTTTTCTATTTTTGCCAGAATATTGCTTTCATAGTGTGTGTAAAAATAGCTAAATCTAAATTATACTGGCAGTAATTTTCAGTTAAGGTGAATACATTTTTTTTGCATGTGTCCATACCAGGAAAAAAGGTCCTTAAACAACAGAGATAATAATATATAAATATTTTATGTTATTCTTCACTGTTATACAGAAGTACAACAAGTGTAGTTATTATCGGTTTTCCATACAAGGTATCTAAGGAGAGATTTATTTGAAAAAAAATCTCTTTCAGTGGTCGTAAACAAGATGCACCAAGTAAGATCTCTTATAGCTGCATAACAACAGTGATTGAAAACCAACCCGTGGACTGGGGAATGGAAAGCAAGACGTAAAAACAGACAAAAGTCACAGAAGGTATAATCCCCATGCTGTAAGAACGGTGGATTAGCGGATTTCTGGATTCCTCACAGCCTCTACCATATGCTGCTGTAGTTACACCTTTCCTCTCTCACTCAGCGGAAACGGTTAAGTCCCTCAGTAGATGAAACCTCATCATAGATCTTCAAAAATACCTCCTTCAATTGCAGTCCCTTGGTAAGCTGCTATCAACACAAACATCAAGTCGCACTTCTTCCAAAACACACTGAATTAGAACACTGTGTTTCCTTTAGTGGACTCTCGAAAAACTTTGGTCGATTTATCATTATGAGACAGTAAACGGGCATATTTCCCACTTACGCGAGTCTGCGATTTCCAACCCTTTTCATATCACAGGTATTGAGCTGTTATTTTAATGTTGAACACAGCTTATCCTCTCCTGCTAGAATGAGCACTCCACATCTATCCCCTTATTCAAACTTGTATTGGGTTTTGGCTTGGGGACATAATCCCTTCCCCAGCTCGCTCACTGGCAAAGCCACATAGAATCAACTCATCAATAACACTTTGTTTACAGAATACAGATGACTTTGCTCAAGAATCCCCTCAGTACAGCTCAGATGAATGAGTATAAGCTTGTGACAAATTCATCCAAGCTTTTTAAAATACTTGAGCTACCATTTAGGCAATTGCAGCAGACAGAGATTTCACATCGTAATTGTGTCCAAATCATCTGGGCTTGGCCTGACGAGAGACGCAGACAAAAGCCAGAGCGCTTTGCCCCTTTGTCTTGACTTGCAGGTATTGCTTCAGTTGAAAAGGCCCAATGTGTTGGCAGCCTTTGCGCCATTTCTTTCACCCTCTCCATATTCTACAGTGCTGGACTGCAGGACCACAGATACATAACAATGAGGAGCTTTAGGCCCATAACTTCATCATGTCACACCGAGCCAGAGTTTCCTCATACTCTCTTTAAAGCACACAATACCAGTAGCTAAGCTCACTGTACGTTTCACAGCCACTGTGGGAGAGTAGTACGAAAACTATTCGTAACACAGAGCTTATGACTGAATACAAGTTGGTAATCTACATTTTAGGTATTTATGACATTATTTTCCAATGTGTGTCACTAAAAAAACACCCTGATGATTTTTTTGGTTTTGTCTCTTAACCTTCTGAAGCCCAGAACCCACAAAAAACATGTTATCTTTATGATATTGACCATTTATCTCTGCCAGCAACGACAGCAGCTATTTTTTTAAAAATGGTGTTCAAAGATTATCTTTGAATGAAAGTGTGACGTGCGATTTTGTCGGAAAGATTTATCAAACCTAAGCTTAAATTATTACACGACATCAAAATGACATTACATGTATCATTTAAAAAAAATATTGTCAAAAATAGAACAATCACCAGAAATTATAAATCCCTAAAAAAAATAAATAAAAATTCAGTCTCCTCGTCAAAAATGAGAAGTCGCTCAGCTGCCAACAACAGTAACTTGACTAAAAAATCTGTGACTATTTGGCTCAACTGCAAGCTGTGCTTAGACAAAAAACAAAGGAAACAAGAACGAAAACAAATTAGAGAGACTTAGAACAAAAAAATTCTTACTTATCAATAAAATCAATGCAACTTGGCTCAAACCAAGACACAGAGAAGCTAGTTGTCAGCAAGTTGTTAGGAGATCCATTCACTCTGGTGAAATAACTTTGTAGGTTGATGTTTTCCATGCATAGAGCAATTTTTTGACATCCTCAAAGAGATTCATGAGAACAAAATAAATGAAATTCACCAGCACCAACAAGCATGACAACAATTATAATGTTTTCTAACAGCTTTGTCAATTGAAATATTGTTTATTTAAGCATAATGGACATTTCTGTTTAAAGAAAAAAATAGTCAAGTGCATAGATTTCTGTCAAATATGGCAACAGATTGTCATCTTTACTGTTCACTGACCGATGTTACCGTCATGCATAGTCACCTGAAAACCAGGAAAACCTCTCTTACAGTGATTAATACTGATGTTGTCATTAAATTCTGCTGCATATAGTTTGGTAGAAATTGCAATTTACAGATGTTAGAACAGGTTCAACAATATCAGTGTCACAGACTTACTGTTAAAAGGCTGTTATTAACTCTCCAATGTGAATTTTTGATCAGGGAGAAGTAAAAATGTCTGTTTTTGATTTGTTTTTTCAGATCTCATGCTGGCCTGGTGATCGAGACAAGAAGAGTTATTTTGTTTTAAAAGTTCATCATGTGTCTCTGATCCATAGAGTTAAAAGTCTTTAATTTCTTCATCACAGTTAAGTTGTTGCTCGCTGAATTTGGGGATGTTTTTTCAGGTGAAGTTATTAAATAACCTGGTCTGCTCTGCCTTGTGGAGGTTGTTGGCAGTGATGGAGCCTGAAAGGAATATCTGTATGTACACTATTAGGGCAAAAAAGTGTTCATACCCCTCTTAGTCTGTATTTTTAGTTAGGTTTTGTAAAAAACACTTGTTCCATTTGTGCAGTAAACAATGTGATTTTACAGCCACAGCAGAAAACATCAGAGATTTCCGTCCACCGCTGATAAGGACTTGAGCTCAGGGATTTCTTTTAGATCTCTCTGACGAACACATTACAGCACAGATGTGTTTTTCTATAAAGAATATTCTTAAAAGACCTCAGTAGAGCAGCAAGTGGACACAAACTGGACACAGCTTGGACTTCCACGATTCATCCGCAGATTGTTTGCTAAAAGAAATCTGATGTTTGTCCAACTTCTGCAGAAAAACAAAGTGCTGAAATCCTGTTTGGCCAGAAGCATCTGTGCAGCATGAGCAGGGTTGAATTAGGCTTTAGTCCTCATGCACAGTTGTTGGGGCTCTTACTTAATCTTTCACTTCTCCATTGCTCACTCTGCAGCGCACAGATGACCCCGTAGTGACACCCAGAGAAGATTAATTGAAAAGCAAAGTTAAACTAGTTGTTTTGGGAGGCTTTATACTTAATTGACTGATGGCTACTGCTGTTTATTTGTTCCTGCTGCTTAAAACTAATCCAAACCCGGTAGCTGGTCCCTCTAAACATCCAGCCAGGGTATCTATGTCAGCCCTTTTAATCACTCTGGGCTTGTTTTAATCTAATCCTTCCATCTTAAGCACGTCTTATTTACTTGTTTTCTGCTCTTTACTTTCCTTGTGGAAGGTGATCAGGACTCAGCTGTACATCATCCTGAGCTCTGGCTTCTCACGGAAAGCTGCAGTAATTGTTTAAGAACAGTATTTTATTCCTAGTGTGTAAACATGCAGTATGGTGGCAACTAACAAACATATCTGCAGAGCCATGAACAAAGGCTACAATCGCTCTGTCATACACCAGTTCGATACACAATTATTTTCCATTGCATTGTTAAGGCGCGTGGCCACTCCCAGCCGACAGAGCAGCATTGATTCAGTGAAACAGATATTCATGCTCGCTGTGTCTGCATTCTAAATATGTACCAGACATAAAGTTAACCAGCTGTATCACTACGGTGCTTGATAACTGAGTTACAAAATATAGAAAGCCAGTTTAATGAATCTTGATTTTATCAGCTTTTTATCTCAAACCAAGATTGCACAGAGTTTAAATCTGGCGGTGGATTTTAAGTAGGGCTCAACTAATCAGATCTATCTGATCTTATCTTCATGTTTATGGTTATTGGCATTGTCAATTTTAACTGATTCACAATAAAACAATTCAGTTTAAAAAAATGCACTACATTGGCTCTCTTGCAGCCGACTTTATCTGTAGTCACTCATTGGTCCTGAGCAATATTCACAGCATTATCTGATACTAATTTTACCCATACTTAAAGCTTTTGTTCCAAAATTCCATTTTTACTATAAATGTCTCTTTGATTACAAAGAATTTATCGTGTTATCAGACCTAAATGAATTATATCAGGCAATCCCGAATTTTAAGAGGGTCATACATTCTTGAAACCAAAACACTGAATGCCAGATTCATGATAAACATATATATTAAAAATAGATCCCCTGCCTATTTTGTATGTTTTGTTGAACAATACTGAGTAAAGCTCAAATAAGAAGCTACAAGTTTCATTAATTTGTGAGCTGAAAACAATAAGAAGATCCCTTCTGGGGTGACAGACGAATATTAATATTGAACCTTCAGCACAAATCTATACAAAAGACAGTAATCTTGATATGGTCTCTTTTGTTGAAGTGCCTTTTTATTTTTCAGAACTGCAATCTAGACAGGTATGAGCTGGATCTTTGCAGTACATTACCACTGACGTGTCCTTTGTCAGGCCGATGTGTCAGTGTTGCTTAACACTGAGCTGACAGACGGTAAAGTGAAAGCCTTGATCATGCTGCAGGAAAAAGTTTCTTTTCTGGCATAATTTAGATGCAAACTTGCTACCACAAATGATGTAACTGATTCTTGCCACAGCCCAACTTTTTAGAAGCACTGACCAAATACTTTCTGGTCAGTAGTTTGGCCAAAATAAATACAACAATAATAATAATAATAATAATAATAATAATAATAATAATAATAATAATAATAATAATAATAATAATAATAATAATAATAATAATAATAAAAATCTTGGATACTTCATATTTCATTTGTATTTTTTTGTCATTATTTGTCCATATTTCTAAGTAGGGCTGAATAATTAATTTTAAATCCAAATCGTAAAGGCTACAAATTATGATATACATTATGCAACACGTCTGAACCAAAGTTTAAACTGTGATGTCAGTGATTTCACAAATTCATGTGTCCTCATTGTGTGACGGTCACGCTTTTAGTGGTATCTGATGTGGGAATGCTCCATCAAATGTTCGAAATCAGTTACACAATGAATATTCAGTTAAAGCTTGACCTTAAAAAAATCATACAGCTAATCTTAAATCTAAAAATCTTAGACATTTTTTCCAAATCGTTTAGCCTAATTCAAAGTCTTTTGAAACCTATCAGGCATAAAGATGAACAGGGGAAATGCTCAAGATTTTATTTCCATGTTATTTTATTATTGTTTATTTTATTTTTTAGTAGAAGTAGTCAAAAGGTAGTTAAATGCTGCCATAAAATTCTCCTTTAGGTTGCTTAAAACCCCAAATTCAAAAAAAAAAAAAAAGGGACCTCGCATTCCTTAGTGGTAACTACAGCGCTGCCATATACCCAGTGATCTCCATGGAGAATATAACACATTTTTAAACAGCCAAACTTTGGGTCTATTTGTAGCAGTATTAGGAATATAGTAAACAGTTTAGCCAATAAGGTAAGGTTGGTATGACAGCAATTAAATTTTCTCTTACTGTATCTATTTGTAATATCATCCGTATAACAGATATCTGAAGCAAATTATTCTTGTGTCAATTATGCCAAGTGGTCAGGTGCTATGTTATGTTCACCTCAGTAATTATACCTCATTGACTCTTACCTACTGAAGTCAGACCAAGCAGAATCTCTATAATGAAGTTTGTTATGTTGGAAGACAGAATGGAGGAAGAAAGAAATGAATAAAAGCAAGCAGGCAGGAAAGAAAAAGGAAAACAAGTCAGAAAGATTACCCTTGTGACACGACTGCACACTCAGCCTCATTCATCCAAATCTGCCAAATTTGATGTTAATGAGGCACACAATCCCATGATAATAGATGCCACTACACAGCTAACGCCGCTCTCTGTTAAGCAGTGCTTATGAATGTAAAACATTTCAGGCGCCATGTAAGCAAAGACAACAACAGCATTGTTTTTGTTTAGAACTTGCTCTGGACCATGCAATCAAGCCACACTTGGGCCATCACTGTGATTGCACCATGTTGTGTTGACACAGAATTACAGCTGTTAGTCACCATGAATATTAAATTTGATCTGGAATGTCAAAAATTTGTTGGTTTTTTTCAGAGTTTCTCCTGCATAGAGAAGTTTTTTGCAGCCTTCAAATAAGCATTTTGGTAATTACCATTGCCAAAATTAAAATGGAACAAATAAAGGCAATTTATTTTTAACCATTTTTTTTAATGAGGTTTCATCTACTATAGCAGAATGTTTGTTTATCAACTGGTCAAAAAGAACAGGAAATGTATGATCAAAATAAGTAATATGGACTCATTTTCTTTACTGTACATGGGCCAGTCAATGTCATGTTGTCTATCTTTAAGTAAAATAATTTGTTGGGGTTAATATAGGCACTAACTAGAAAAGAAACTCTACACATTTAAATTTTACATTAAAACTGTATGATGGACCATGATGCTCTAAAAGTTGAAGAATGCACACCATACTTATTTTATTTACTTGATATGAGCCGCAAAGACAACATTTTAGGTGGCATCATGAAATGTAAGCAAACAAACATTCATTTGATTAAGATTTAACATGGATTTTTCTTTCAGTCATGAAAGCTGTTTTAACGCTAAACACATACAGAGTGTACTGCTGCCATTATCAGGTTGGAAAAGCTCTGAAGAAAAATGTAAGGAACAGTACGAATCAGAGTTAGGAATTAGATGTTCCATTGAGGTGCTGTAATTGCCTTGCATACTGTAGGATGGTATTAGGTTGGACTGAAATGCACGGCTATTGAATGAGAGTGGAGACTGCAACATTTTTGCAAAGGCCGCCATAATATAATTTTCCTGATGCAGTCCTCTATGAGTCCAGCAGAAACTGAAGGATTTATCCATTTGCATAAAGTCCCAACACTCTGAAATGAGTCAAGGAAACCCGTTTGTCTACAGCTCCAGTCAAGCCCAAAAAAGAGCTAAGCATTTTAAATTCTACTGTGAAGCTAAACTGTTCTTGAAATTCAGCTGGCAGCCAGCCTTGCTAGTCATCCGTTGATTTGATGTGTGCTTCAAGAATCTGGCCCAAACAGGCAAACTGTGAGCCAGGAATCCAAACAAACAGTCTGAGAAACCAAGAACCATCCCTGGCAAGTTAAGTTTACACCATCACCGTGGCCCAGTCATGTGAGGTGGTGTCCATCAGTTTACTGGTAGGTTACTGTGATGCTTTCATGTTGAATCAGAAATGAAGCTAATCTGTGTGGAGGGCAACATTCCAGTATTTTAACCTAAAATGCATTTGGCTACTTGTGAAATCTTCAGCATTTTGTGTTGCTGTTGCTGTTTTAGTTTCCACAGAGAAGACTGAAAGGTTAATTTGATTACAAACATTTCTCTTTCTGTGAAATGACTCACCTCTCTGTCGTATCATAAGCCCAACAGCTCTGTGCTAAAAACAACTTGTAGTGAAAATAGAGAATTTTAATAAATCTACATCATCATGTAGATTTTTTTCTTCTACTCTTGAACACTGCCACTCTACTATCTGCTAAATATGACCACTGCAAATATAAAATAAGAAAGCAAGATATTAACATGATTAAAAATACTATAAAGCAATTAGTTGAAACCTTGAAAAGATCACTCAGCTCCTTTAGTATGCAAAAGATGAAGAAGTACCATCACTGATGACCCTGACACATATTCTATCTCCAAATGCAGGCTCATAGTTTCCATGGTAATTTTATATAATATAATATGGAATGAAAAAACACTGCCATAGACTCTTTTGAAGAATACATCGACATAACAAAATGTTAAAGGTTGATAGATGTTAACCAAAGTTGAAATTATTTCTCTATAAAGAATTACTCTTAGCTTTGCTATAGGGAATAAACAGCAACATGCATTTAAAGTCACTAATTACAATGTACCTATGGGATGCTGTGTAGGCTGTAGGGAATAAAATATTGACTCTAAATGTTGAAATGGGTCAGTAAAAAAGGTCAGTTCTTCATCTACAGTGCTACAAAATTATAAAATATAATGTGGCACATAACTGTGCAAGCTGTAAAACTTCATCAGTTTCTGGTTGTCTACATTCATGATTCAAATGATGACATGCAAAAGCAATAGAACATTTGCAGATGGCAAACTAACACTGAATGTAGCAGATGTCTCAATTTATCTCCAGAAATGACATCTTAGCTGCTCAGCTAATGTTTTGTTAGCTTACATTAGCTAATAGGGCACTGAGCAACAATAACGTGATTCAAGAACTGATGCACTTTAAACTGTTACAAAGCTACTAGCATTAGCTGATGGTCTAATATCTTGCTTGAATGTATGGGAGCAAAGTGCCACAAACTAATGTCAAATATCATTCCTTTCTGGCAAAAAAGCAAAATGTTTGTGATAGATTTGTTGCAAATTTGTGGGTGATTAGTTTGAAAAAAAAATGTCACAAAAAACATCACAAGTCTGCTACTGTTCACCACTCACAGCAAATTTCAAGCAATATCCTGGTGATGATGGTAAACATGTTCACCTCCGGTTTGCCATAACAGTTTTCGCGCAGTGTTAAATTTCTAGTAAATGTCTGCTAATAAATTTGCTATTAGTGGCAAAGACGTGACTTCAACTTGCATATGAAAATATGACTGCTGCAATCTTGCAGACATCTTGCCAAAGGTTACCCACAACTGTCTGCCAGAAATCTAAAATTTTTTGTAAGAAATATGTTTTTTGTACTTATGTGCTTGATCAACGGCTCTCTCTGAGCTGAAATAATCAGATTTTGGTATTAATACTAGGGGTCTTAATGATTAATCAGTTAATTACCATAAATAATTCAACCAACTAAAAACATACTAAATGAGGGACATGCATACCAGAAAATATACTGTACACTAGCTGTATGTCCTGGTTGTGCCACCAGAGGAAGACTCTCACCATTTACTGAGGTGGAAAACTGCAGTTCATTTGCTGTGTTTATTACAGAAGCAACCAGAACAGGTGCTCACTCAGATTACAGGCAGTTCCAGGTTAACAAGCAGAGAGCGTTGTGGTGGTTTGGCTAGCAATGGGCGGCCATGACAGAAACCTCTGTGGCAGGTCATAGCTTTCAAACATAGTTCACTTTCAAATTCTTATTTACATGCTGCTAGCATAGCTTTAGATCAACTATCTCATTAAAATATGTTGGGTCAGAAAGTTGTGTGCCAGAAGCCAATGCTATGCGATTTTTGTAAAGACATATTCCTCATTTTGCCTGTATTTTATTTATTTTTTTTAACAGCAGGCTGACGGACAGCAGTTTCTGTAACAATGTATTTACTACACCACAGCCAACAGCTTCATTTTAGAGTCGATCTCACTGAAGCACTGATGCTGCCCTTCAATTTAGGAGGATAATTGAGTGCAGCAATGTAACTGTGACAAGACATTTTATGTCCTAAGGAGGTCATAGGTCAAAACGCCTTAAACCTCGTAACAGTAAATTTATGGTTAATAGTGATGCAGACAAAATTTTGAGATACAGAATGTGCACATATTCAAATGTAACTGTAAGGTAAATTCACATGGCCACTGAAAAGGAGTTGAAGCCCTAAAGCAAAATAAACCACTGCTAAAATAAACACAGATTTCGGACACCTATCAGATCATAAAATATGCACACCGTGTGCCTGCCTTTTATGATCTTTAGTGATGCTAGTGTCTAATAATTCGTAACAAGGCCACAATTTTGCCATTTTTTTTATCTATGAAAAGAAGAAGTTCTTTTGTCTTCCCGATATCTCTAAAGGCACGGATAAGCGTATTATTACTCGAAGAATAAAAGCGAGTTAATGAAAGCTGCAGAAGGGAATGAAGCTTCCTGGACCACCTGTTCAACATTTTCATATTCAGTGAAGAAGAGCTTAGGTTCCCATATGAGCACCTTGCCATCTGTTTCAAAAATATATCTAATTTTGGTATTCAACAACAGTACATGCTTTGCTAAGCAAAGATACCACAGAGCTTATTTTAAGCTAATTTTAATATCTGCCTTTATGATGTGTGCAATTTCAGTGCAACTGTATTTGCTGCATATTCTATTTTTCAATAATTACTGCTACAAAAGTGACTTCAAAGTGAATGTAGGTGATCCAACACATGCATTTAAGTGACAGGTTTGAAAAACAAGTTTGCATGTCTTCATTAGAATTACAAACACACAAGCGTGACTGAAGCACTGATCAATCAATGTATCTTAAATCAATTATACCAAGGACCATTAGTGTTATCAGGACATGCAAACACAAGTTTGATGGGGCTGTTAAAGGCTCTCAGCAGCTTATCAGAAATAATGCTCCAGAAATAATAAGAATCAGCTAATCAGGAGATAAAGACAAAGAATCACTGTAGACTTAAGTCATACACCAAATGCATACTTAATAAGCAGCAAAAAGCTTGACAAGCATATGTCTGTATTAAGGTACAGGTTTCAATTTTTTTTAACCTTTTCATTCATGCAATATCACGCCTGTACGAAAAACTGCACCGACAAATATAAACCTACATGCATCCGTAGTGTTATCATGGTAATCGCAATTGAAATGTTTGAAGCTCAGTTAAGAAAGTCTGCACAATCTGAAACCTGAGGATATCTGAGCCTCTTTGATCAACATAATGTAATTTTTCTGTGAAGTTTATACCTTATTTTGTACACCTTGAGCACAAGACTAAGTCATCCCCACAGTGAACTGCATTACAATATGTTAGAACACAAGACAACCAAAAGTGACCTCTCTGAAATTACATTTTATTGGCAAAATTAAGGTAAATTAGTTTCCAATTAGTGCTAACTCAAATTGTTAAATGATAGAGATAACATTATAGGCCACAGAGCATTTTTTTTCACTACAGTCTTTTTTTCAGAGCACTTCTTGTCTCACTGCTATTTCTTTGGTTGTGTACAAAATCAAGATTTTGTGGACCACAATGACCAGTTCATCTGAACTGGGCCACTGCACCAAAATCACAATACATTTCCAAAAAAAAAGCACCACACTTCCAACGAATCTTGCAGTGGAGCTGTGACAATCAATCAGTTAAAAGCCGACACTAAATCATCAATCAATTCCTGTGCTGGAGGCAACTTACAGCAGAACACTGCGATGGAGCTGCAACTACATGTGCGGGTTTTTTAAGGACTCTATGGCAGAACAAAGTGGGTACTGTTCTTTTTTTTTCAGTGTTTAAAAACATGGCTTTCTTTTATAATAAGCGTGGCTAATCGCATAAATCAAGAATGCATTACAGGAACATTTACTGTACATCATCAGGCAACCTTCTGCCCTCTCTATGACGCAAATGCATTAAACAGGCCCTGGAATTTACTACTAGAAACTTCTATACATGCAGAAGTCATATGAATATTTTCCAAAATAACCACAAGAAGAATTTGTCAAACATTCATAAGTAAACATATATAATTATGCAAATAAAAAATGCATATGGGTCATTACATATTTCATCAAGTGGTCCCACCTGACCCCCTCAGATTTTTCTAAACTTTTACATGCTTATAGAACATTATATATGATGAAAAAATCCAAAATTGCAAGGCTTAATTGTAAAGCGTTCCAAAGTTATGACCATTTGAAGTAGGTAGTGGGTACCCTAAAATTGCAACCAAAATTAAGACTTGAAGTTTTCGGCTATTTTCAGGCTTCTATAACTTCTGAACAAAAAGAGCTAGAGGTCTGAAATTTTCAGGATCATTTCACAGGAATCTATAGTCCTAAGAAATGTGAAAATATCTACTTAAAATTTATAATTGCATGTTACAGAGAATGACAAATTTGAGATTTTATCCATCACGAACTTCTAAAATGCTACTTTTGGCCATCTGTTACACAAAAACTAATCATCCTATTCATTAGAAACTTTATGTGCTGTATCTTGGCTACCTAGGGAATGGATCTCTGTAAAATAAACGTCCTGTGTTATGTTATGTATGATATACGAACAGCTAAAAATCAAAAATATCTGTCCGACCTTCAAACGTCAGTGTCAGCATGTGGGATAGGTAGTATCACAAAATAAAAGACACCACGTGAAAGTACAGGAATTGCCCGAAATTTTGACACCAAGCACAACTTGCTTCTATAAATCCTTCTATGTTAAATGTTCACATTAAATATGCATGTTTTCACCCCATATTTTAGCCATATATAACAAAAAATTTAGTGATTTTCAAGGGTTTAAATGTATGTATTGCAGAGTAAAGAAAATAATATTAAGTACTAACAAATAGTGAATAGTTAAGTATCTATAGCATATAGAGCCTCCATTTTTGCAGTACTTGTAACTTTATTGGCAAATGTTATACATGTTGACTGCAGATTTTTTTTTTTTTGTAAAGATTTTTATTTGTGTCATAGTGCACAAAATCTGCACAAGCATTTTTGAGTTCTTGCTCTCTCTAGCCATGGTTGTGTTTCCACAGAGGCAAAGGACTTTATACTGCAGTGAAAAACGAGTCCACAGTGAGTAAAAATGCTCAGAGCCTGCTTAGAATATAGAGTATGAATCAGAACTTATCAGCTGCTAACAAATTAAAAAGGAGAAGGGTCAAAGGAATTAGGTTGTGTCTAAATGTCTGAGTGCCCTGCTGATCAATGTGTTCAACAGTATTTTTTGTAAGGTCTGAACAAGACACACACAGCTGAGTTAGAGTGGCACATTAAAATTGCAGATTAAATTGATTTTCTGCATTGTGCAATGAAAAATATTAATATCACTGCAATACTGAGAGCAACTATCATAGATTGTATTTCTCAGTCTGAGAGAAGTGATGACAAAACAATGCTGTAGTTACTGAACAGTTATAAAGTCTAAGAGATGATGCATATGTGATGGACCCAAAAATGCAGCAGTTCTTTCTATGGAAAATATACTGCAAATGCATCCATTAATTGTACATAGGGAAACAATGGAAGGTGAACTGAATGATATTAAAAGGAATGTCATTTGATAGAAACTACATTAATGTTCATGGAGGCACCTTTGCTCTGTGAATATATTATGCAGTTGTGAAAAGGAGAAAAAAAAAATAGGTCGAGTACTCACCCAAATGTTGATACTAACTGATGGTGGAGACTACAGGATCAGACACCTGAAAGGAAGCACAACATACATCTTGTAAATAAAAAGAAAATTTGGTTTCACAAACAGGTAATAATTTGGAGAACAATGAATATGGACCAATGAAATGGAAAGGTCCGATGTTTGGGCTGCAGCAGCTGCTTGAATCCATCCTCAGTGCCTCTGACTCAATTGTTTACTTTAAGAAAGTTAGCATTAAAGTGCAGCTCTAACTCCTCAAGTGAAACACTAACTTTTGACTGCAGGGGATAAATTCAAAAATGATAATTGTGACTGAAATTTCTATTTCTGGTGTTGTGAATGTCCTACATTCTGTTTAGATGCAGGTAAGGGTGGGGGTGGAATGATTTTTGTCTCCAGGGCCCAAAGATGTGTATTTCTCTTGCTGAGGAATGCTTTTGTTCTGATAAATTGACATTGTCAGTTTCCCACATTGCCACAGTGTGGCTTATACTATAGGGAGCAGCAGTGGGAACACACATGCTACATACGATTGGCGTCAGTCAATCTGACAGTTCTTGTTTTTTCTTTTCTTTTGAGAGAGGGGGGGCTATTTTTTCTAAATCTGAACTTCCAAGTCGAGGAAGCAGGAAGGAACAGGAATTAATACACCTACACTCCCCTTCTCCCTTTAGAATGGCAAAAATCTCTTTGTACTCACATCATAATTACTGGTGGGCGCCAGTTTGGGATTGTTATCCATGCCTCCTTTCTGTTTTGTTGGGGTTTTTTTGCAAGTATAGCACAATGTTTTGAGAACACGCAACTGACAACTAGGTCTTTTCTCAACTTCACTTCAGTTCCTTTATGCCGTCTTAATGTCTAGTATTGCTTGATGTGGGATTCCTTGTTCTAGCATATGCTCCATATTTTCAGACGAGGTTGTCTCCAAGCACAGCGAGTAGCCGGATGTGGAGGGAAAGTAACCAGCAGTCGGAGTGCTGAGGGCACGTTCCTCCGGGGAAATGATGTTGATGAAGGCGCTCTATTTAGCTGCTTTTTCGCACAGCTTGAAACTTTGATTTTATTTGAAATCCAGCCTCAACTGCCGAGTAATTTTTATGTTTACCTCAAAAACTGCTTCACTTTCCACTTTGAATTAGTAGTTCTACTGTTAAATACTGAACACCACTGTATGCATTCTGTTACCACAGAAACAGAAGAGCTTCTTTATTACTGCCAGTTAAATGTTTACATTTGTCCACTTTTTAGATAGGCTAATTTAAACTTTGTAACACAGAAAACCCTGATAAAGTGCAAATATTTTATTGAACTAATTTTGACTCTAATAATGTGAAGTATGTGCAACCAGTCCAGCTAAAACAATGGTTGCTTATTCATAATGGGTCGGGTACAAACAACTGTCGATTAATCTGTCAGGATACCTCTCGATTAAACGATTTATTGTTCTGGCTGTAAAATGTCAGAAAATGGTAAAAAATTCTGATCGGTGTTTCTTATAGTCCAAGATGACATCTTCAGACATTATTTTCTCTCCATAACCCAAATATTTTCAGTTTAAGTCAAAGAAAAAGAGAGATACTTAAAGTAGTTTAGCAATTGACAACTGTCTAATTAATCTATTGCAGTTCTAACTAATAATTAAAAAATAAATTGTGGCTGTTTTTAGAAGTTGGAAATTTGGAAGATCCAATTTTATTCACTGTGCATCTGTGAGGAGCAATACCAGGCAGAACAACCTAAACCTTAACTTATTTTTATCAAGCTGTTCTTATTTCATTTGTTTCAAAATTTCAAATGCGCTGATGATTCTTAATGGTTTTATCTTTTTTTTTTTTTTAACAAATTTTGCCTTTTCATATTTTTTGTCATTCTTATCCATGTTTCTTATTTGTGTGCCGACATATTTTATTTTATGTGATTTTATTTTCAATATTGTAAATGTATAAATACCTCAGTTCAACATTTATTTAACTACATAAAAACTAATGACCATTTCATTTCTGTAAATAAATAAGAATCCTAAAATACATCAAATTCAAGTAATCTACCATTTACACAATGAAAAGACAGTAAACAATATGGAAACAGAATTGGTAATTAAAGAGTGAGGTCATAATCCTGCATTTACCTTAAGTACTTAAATCAAAAGAAATGTATTACCATACTACTTATTCATATTTATTTTATATCTATTTATAAAACAATCAGAGTTGACCAATGTGCCATGTATGGTAGAGGACAGGCAACAACAAAAATATCTGTAAAAGAGCAACATTGAAAACAGAATTTAAATCTATTTGTAAAGCAAAATATAGATAAAATACTGTAAAGGAAGACAAAACTTGCATGATAGAATTCTCAAGTACATAGGACATATTCAAATATTAAGACCACTAAGAGGAGTAGTATTAAGATTCAATAGAATCTTAATACTACTTTGATTGAAAAAGGAAGGTCATTTTTTGGCCTTTTTCCAGCTTTTTATTGACAAACAGCAGTGAGAAAGATAGTTTACTGTTTATCCTGCATCACTATTCTATTACATATGTGAGTTTAAAGGCTTTTTTTTGGCCTTTTTTCGCCTTTATTGTAGAGGACAATGGAGAGAAAGACAGGATATGTGGGGAGAAGAATGGGGGAAGGACCTGCAGCAAAGAACTCTGAGCTGGATTCGAACCCATGGCCACTGTGTCAGGGACTATAGCCCCTGTTCATGGGTCACCCGCTCAGCCAGTTGAGCTATAGGGGCATCCCTAAAAGCTGTGCAGAAAATTTAAGACATTTGAAGGTGGAGAAGGAGCAGAGATGTTCTGAAATGTTCTCAAGATTCCAATCCATGCATGCGTATTATAAACACATAAAAGAACCTTAAAGACAACAGAACGGTTGTGCAAATAGTTCTCATTCATCTGCTGAAGTATTGACACATCTGCCAGTTAGTCTTTTGCTGTCATGTGAATATAAAAAGAAATTTTATCCATTGTTGAAAATAAATGTTAGAAAAACCATCTATTTTCTGCTGAATGTGCAAAATTGTTTAAAGTGCCCACTCTCCTACAACACCACTATCAGCGTTCTCCCTTAAGTACTCTCATCAAGTCCAGCCAAACCTGTTGTTTACATACGAACCATAACTATTATTCTATCTGCTTGTGCAAAGTTGACTGAGAAAGTAACAGCTAACTGGGGACCTTATTAAGTGTTTAGGAAATATGCCTCAATTCCTGTTTGCATGTCTTGCCATCAACTTAAGTTGCTGCTATGCAGTTTGGATGCTCTATTCAGCCCTTTATTTACCCAGGGAAGATTTAGTGAGTGCTAATATTATGTTCAGTGACTGCCTCACACACACAGTACAGGGAGCCACACACACTCACTTCTGGAGCCTTTGTCTGCCACATCCAGATTTTCTGAAAATCAGCTACGAAAATAAGTAAAATGGTAGAGCAAATATCAGACCAATTGCTGTTATTGTTTTCCTGAAAAGTGGAAAAAACCTGTGTGCTAAATTGTGATTGATCTCAGTTTCCAAGTTACAGATTCAAACAAAAAAACAAAGAAGGTTGAGTACGTTCTGTGCTGTGGCATCTGAGGAAGCATCCTGCTGAGGAAGAAATGTGATCTGGCCAGAAATCGTGGAACACATGGCTCAGATCTGCTCACAGGTTTGTGTGTGGCTCTCAGTTGTCAGCTGTAGCCAACCCAATAAAGTTAAAGCAATGTAATGGTGCCAATAGCCCAGTACTGGCTCCATACCTGTAAGGCAGCGGTAGGCAAACAGCAGCTGCCAAATCAGAGCCTGCTGCAAAAACTATTCTCACTTTAAAGTTTCCATCAGGCTTCTGCATGACTTTACTTCAGTCTACCGCACCAATGTACATGCAAGCCTTATGTAAATTTGATAAATACTGGCGGCTATTTTCATTATTGATTAATCTTTCAATTATTTCTTGATTAGTACATTTTTTTATAAATCGTCATGGTCAAAACAATGTCAGAACATGTCTAAAAATGTTGACCAGCCCAAAATGATGTCTTGCTTTGTCCACAACTCAAGGCTATTCACTGTCACATAGTAACAAATAAACAAAAAATGTTCAGATTAAGGATGAATTTAGACTTTCTTTCTTTAAAAAAATGATTGAACCAATCAATTGCTGAAAAAAAAAGTTAGTGATTATTTTATTTAATCAGTTCAATCATTGCAGCTCTAAACCTGAATATGAGTCATACTTACCTAGCCAATTACACACACATACAATACAATCTGTTTCATTGAAATTACACAAGTACGCCTTTAATTCTGCTTTTACTGGGAAAATTTTGCGTATTTAGGTTGTCCAGTTGAAATCTAACATGCTGGTCATGACAACACAGCCCTATTCGAAGAAGGTTACTGTTGATCCTACTGTAGCATGATCATAGCTCCTTATCAGTCTTTATTTTCCAAACCAACTCTGCAGTCATGAACCTGGCCTTTAGTCACTTTTCTGGGGGACTGACCACAATACAATACACAACATTTGGATAACTGCCAGAAATAAATTTGTTCCTACAGCAACTTCAACTGCCAGTTCTTGCAAGCACTTGCTTTAAGTCTTACTTTACAGGTTAATTACACATAGAGTTGAATTCTCAGGAAGGCAGCTGAATAAATTAGCTTTAAAAAATGACAAAAACTGCCCCAAAAAACAACCAGCCATCGTACACAGCTCTATATATTAAAACTATAGTTTGCTTAACATTTTGAGAGATTCAGTGTCACTGAATTAATATTTTGGGCTACAGCCTAAACCTTTTTTTAGCCTATATTTGTTCATATTGTGGAAAACTGGCACTCTTACACTAAGCTAGTAGTAGCTCTTGTTTGCAATGTTAAAAGGGATGTGCGGACAACAATCACTGAAATAAAATAAAGAAAAACCTGATGACTGTCAGGCAAGTTCTGGAGATGTGGGATGTCTTTTTTTAAACAATATCTAAGTGGATTCAAGGGGGTTTATTCATAGTTTATCCTTGGAAAGCGTTAGTCATACCATATAAAACTGTGCATCATATGCGTTCACATTTTATTGAAATACGACCAGGAGAACATGTACAGTTTTTGACATAAATTACAGGAATCGCAGAGGTCTTTAAAAGTACAACGTAATTGCCTCAATGAGCTGTGTGTTACAGCCACTGCGACAGCGTCAAATTCTGACAGTGATAAAAGCTGCATAAATTGAGGCAAACTACAGTAACTAGCTTCCTGCTGTTTTTAGAACACCAGCATGCACCTTTTTGCGTCACCTCACACTGTATCTCACTAAGTATTTCCACTCCACTACAGTTTCAGACGTCACTTAGAGCATGTGCCCATTCTGAAAACACTGTGCCTGTAGCTGCCTACCACAGTCTAACCTGGACTACCCATCACACTGCAAACCCTCAGAAATATTAATGCTTTTTTTTTTTTTTTTTTTTTTTTAAATATTCAAATAAAATGAGGCAATTTCATTCAATGCCAAATCCATTATTATAACTTAGGTTAAAGCATTTTCAATCTGGTAGACCACAAGAAGACAATGAGCTAAATACTCAAATTATCAAAGCCATTAAATGTTCAGATAGAGTCACTGGCTATCAAAAATGCCTGATCATCCAAGTACATTAGACCATTAATACAATTCTAAAGACCCACAATCTGTCAAAGAAATGTAATTTAGGTCCTGAAAAGGTTTTTATTCATCAGGTTATGATGGGTGGGATTGAAAGAGACTAAAAACAAGCGAACATGCACTCACTGCGGATCATTCTGCTATTTTTACACGCTATATGGGATGTCTTTGAATAGTCCTGATTCCTTTTTTTTGTTTTCGTAACAGCTGACCCAAACATTCTTGTCACACAGATCTTGCAGATCTGATGCTGGGTGCATTTCCTCTGCGGACACATGCTTTCTAAGTGCTCCTACAATGGACATCTTGATTGGGCTTTAATGTTTACAGCCTGAAAAGGCAAACCAAGCCAATGAAAAATACATACCCCTGTAAACACCTTGGCATTTCCCTCAGCTTTATGATGTATTTATAACCACTTCCTTATAGCAGCAAAGTGAAAGGCAGGTTCAGATTAATTTAGTGCACGTTACCCTTTCCTGAACTAGTCACAGTTCAGTACCAGTGGACTTACAGGAATCTGCCGGAGGGCAGACTCGAGTGCAGGGAATACCCTCGACAGGAAAAAGGTGGCTCATCTGCTGTACATCCGACCTGGTAACTGTTCATGAGCGCTTCACCTGGTCCAACAACGCAGTCACTTAGAGGCGAGCAAACGGAAAGCATCAGAGTCACTTTCAAAGTACCGGTTTGAATTTTTGATTATACCCCTTGTTGGTGTAAATATGTGCAGTATCAAAGAGGCTAGAATTTTCTCAACAATCACCATCTTATAATTTTCATCTGCAGCCACTAGAATTGAAAACACAGACTCTTTGTTAAAAATAACATATCTCACTGTGGGTCCTTGAAGAGGAGAGGAAACTAAGTAAAATTACAGCTTTAACTGTCCATAGCAGCTTACACCCCCACTTCCGGTTTCAACTTTGACTGCATTTGCTGTATTTGTGCAGACTCACGGTTTTCCTGTGCAATTAGATATTATTAGACATCGCCAGACTAAACTGTCAGCTTGTTTACAGCCTTTGTGGCTGTACAACTACTCGTCCTTGTTACCCACTTGGACACCATTTACTGAGTTCTTTGCCATAAAGCTGCAGTGTGAGGTAAAGGTTGACCATTAGGTTGTTCTTTTTTTTACACAAACGTTTGTTCTTGCCTGTCTTATGACATGCACAGCAGCTTGGTTGTTTTAAAACATGACTGATACCAATGTCGACATTTCAAGAGCAGCTGAAGGCAGATATTCTATAACTCCAATATCACACTGATGTTCGTTTTAGTTGTTTGTTTCTGGATCTAATAATAATAATAATTCGCTATTATTAATAACAAATGATAAGGAAAATTGCAGAATTTTAATTATTATTAAAATAGGTTGGTACTTTGTCTGCAGTTCATTTATTTTATATGACAAAATGTATCAAATCAAGAAATGTTAACAATTAATCAAAAAAACTACACTTTCCCATCAATTACCTCATTCAACTAACTTAGTCATCCAACTAAATAATCGATCTATCACTAGAGAAAGGTGAGTTGACATCAGCTGCCACTGGTTCCACAGGTAATATAATTCCTAACTCCTCAAAAAAAGATAGAAAAATTTGTACAAAAAAGTTATACTTTGGTTACAAACCTTAAATCCTGCTCTTGTCAGTCACTGACAATGCAGGCACTTAATGCACTTGAAAAAAAGCTACCGCAAATGTGTAATGGATGTTGCAATTGTTAGTTTATTCTTAAATATGTACTGTACAGTGTCTGAAGTATTTCATTTAAGCCCATTTAAAGTTCCCTTGTTGTAGAGATGCAGCCTCTCCTGCATCCCTGTTACTCTTTTTTGTTGTTTGCCTGCTAATTTCCCAGTTTGTTCATCGGATTATACCCATACAAATGTTGCAGACGGGAAGCCTAAACACCAGTCATGATGAACATACAGTATACAGCTTCTGCATGGGAGCCCTCTCTCTTTTTCACTAGTCACCCCCATGAACTAGTCCCAAAGTCCACTGTGACAAACTCCCAAACTTTGACATACATTTTTGATAAGGCTGTAAGTGTTCAGAACTCAAGGGCGATATAAAAAAAATTAATAAAGATTGATAAATTATCATTTTGTTTGCATGTGCCACTATTAAGTGTGGAGATCAGTGTCAATACCACCAAGGGTCTGCAGTGAGCTCTGTGGTCCTGTCAAAAATACAGGCATGTCCACCTGCATGAGTTATGTATAGAAATCAGGATTGGTTGATGGTTATTCTCCTGGTTTGACGTCACTATCTGTGTTTCCATAAAATTTTGATAGCACATTTAAATGAAAAAATATTATATTTGGAACTGGTTAAACAAATACTGATACCCATAATCAAAAAATAGCATAAGATGTGACAATCTGTCGACTTCTTATGCTCACAGTGACCTTTGGCCAATGCATCTAATCAGTTCATCTTTGAGTCCACGTGAGCGTTTGTACCAGATTGTCAAGAATTTCCCTCTAGGTGTACCTGAGATAGCACGTTTACGATTATAGGAGGAACTGACAATCTGAAACAGAAAACCTATCAAAGCATAAAAATGTCCAAGGCTTATTTCTCCGAGCTTTAATCCTCAGCAAAAAAACAGTCAAATTTATGGAGACTAGTGCTCTAAGTCAACAAGCGCAATCCCTGAAAGGTGGCAAAACAAATATCAGGCTTTGGTTTTAATTTGATGCTTCTACAACAAATGAAAGTTGGGCCAGTGGATGGATTCAGAAGATTAGGGGATGCCTCTAATGTACTGGGTCTGTCTGATATTAACACAACTGACCTCAAACCTGACACGTAAGGGTCCTCTCACCCTCAGCTTAAACCCACCAGCCTGCAACCTAAAAAAGCAAGCAGGCGGCTCAAATAACGAAAGCCATGTATAGGGAGTTGATGCTGATGGCTGGTGCACTGTGTTATTTAATCCACAATGCATGCAACAGCATATACAATTGGATGATCCATTAACGAAGCGGATTCTGGGGCAACGCACTAAGACCTTGGTCATAACCTTTAACCTCTTATGCATTATATCTGACATGAGAAAGTGCAAGTAAATGCAAATGTGGACAGACAAAGAGGCTTTTCTCTTTATGCTGTGACAGAACAACAGTATGTGAAAGTCCGCTCCACCTCTTCCTATGTACTTGTAATAGCATTAGTAATGCTTTAAGGTCCAGATCTTACTGCATTAGTGCTCTTATCAGCACCATGAATAAAGGCTTTCCATTTAGTTAAGCCTTGGTGTTTTACTTTTCTATGTTTTATTATTCTCATATCCAATATAGGTTAATCAGTATGAGCAACTGATTGACATTAGAGACATTACCAGAACAGACAAAGAATTCACAACGACTTGACTTTTTCAAAAAAATGAACAAAAAACACTTTTCAGCACTCCAAGTATTTCTTGCTTCTTTTAAAATCATGCGTGACAACTACAGATTGCATGTCTTGTCCATTTAACAAATCAAAAACCAAAGCCATTTGTGACAAAGAAAAAGGGTAAATTCTAAACAACCTTCTCAAGGTTCTGAACAAATCTTTGACACATTTGTTTAAAAATTATTTAACCAATTAGTTACTTATCAAAACTGAAGCAATTGCTTCCATTTTCTGTTGATCAACTAATCAGTTAATTGAATAAATTTTAGTTTTAAATCACATTGTATCATTTTCACTGGTCTTCTATCTTTCCAGCCTAGTCTCCCAAAAATTGTATTTAAGCAACTAAAGTGCATTCTCAATTAAACATATTGTCTACCAAATGTCATTTATTTGTGACATATCACAAGTAACATTTATTTTACTGCTTTATTGTCACTCCAACCTTACATATAAGACGAGGCGGGACTTGTTTGTTTCAAATTCATTTGCTTCTTTCAAAATGTAAATTAGAATGCAGTTTAGCTGTATAAAAATATATTTTTTTGTAATATAGAGTTGATCTTTGAGTTACAAAAGCTCACACACTACACTCACTACCTAAACCTCAGAGCCTCATATCGCTGTAAAACTGTATTGTCAAAGCAAACAAGACTTCACTTGTTTACCCCTTCTTCTTGGCTGACAGAGCCTCCTTTGCTTCAAATGAACCACTAAAGTAGAGGAAAACCCCATTTACAACAGATATGACCTGAATTCAAAGCACATCTATTATTGAAAAGAGTCGCATTAACATGAAAGAGCCACAAATCAGGAGTTAAATCAGAAGTCACCTGGATATATTTGCTCAATGCCTCAACATTAAACAGCCTCACAGGTAACAAATAACCCATCACGCCTCTACTTTGTATACACACCCCACAGATGAGACAAGAATGAAATTGCAGCCTCGACTTATGGGTGCATCGAGGTGAGTGTGAGGTTACGTGAAGACTCAGTCCCAGGTGTAACACAGCCAGAGCAGACACAGTGACTTCCAGCCAAGATGATGATCTGGGTCAGTAGGTAATTGCATTCCGGGACCACAGGGGACTTGTTGGCAATTAATCCTGCCAATGAGCCAGGTGAAATACGCACAGGAGACTGATAAATGCAGCTCCTGTTAACACAGCTCTTTCAAAGAATGAGACGGTAACATTTGCTACTGACACAACAGCCACAGTCACAATGAGATTGGGAATTTTATTGCGCCTGATGTAGTGGAAAATCTGGACTCTTGCCAGTCAATTAAGCATTACGACAACTTCTCAAACACTGACACAGAGCTTTAAACTGGTTTCAAGAAGTGATACCCTGAAACATCAGGGTTTACACTCCACATGCCTAAGCACTTTTTGTGTATCTGTTTCTTTTTTTGTCTTAAGATCAAAACAAACCACAAACAGGTCAAAAGGTGAATTAAAAATTGCAGGAAAATGCAAGAAAGTGGAACCCAAGTCAAAGGGTGATTTTCATTGTTTTATTTTCCATAATATTTTCTTCATTATAGCTTGGTATAATAATTTACACGCTCACTCATAATTCACAGAATAAAGGCAATTTTCTCGAGAAGTCATAACAATAATAGAATATAATCCAGAGATATGACAAGATTTAATTTACATTCAATTTTTAAAGCTTCACGGTTGATAATATTTAATGCCCTTAACACCATAAATACATTGTTTTTGATTGGTTTCACTGCATGTCGTTGGTATTGAAAAGTAAAACTGGTACTCTTCATTCTTTCATCATTCTAATCTGATTTATGTTTTGCAGTTTAAATGTTTTGGCACATCATTAATAGCTCTGTGTTTTGCCAACAACATGCTTCAGTAATTTGACGGTCTTTAGAGGCTGGCATCTGTCACTGCATGCCAAGCAAGTGTATCAGTCACTTTGTGCAAAGTGTCCCATTAGCCTCAAGCTTCTGTCTAATCTGAGATTAATCATTTAGTAGCATCTGATCCTAAATGATAGGGGCACAGAGAAAATGCCACTACTGGCACACAATCACTCCACATTGCAGAATTGTTACCATTAGTACAATGTTAAAGATTACTGCTGTTTACTGGCAACCAAAAGCTTCAACAGTGGAGAGAAATTTTCACACAGCAGCAGAGTGTGAAAAAATGATGGGTGGTGGGAACTGGACTCAACACAAAGGAAAATTTGAGACACCAGGAACTTTTCTGGGAGCCTTTTCAGGAACTTTACCATCATTTCAATAGAGAGCCAATAAAAAAAAGTTTCGGTTTCTTGGTAGTGCATCATGCCAAAAACTCCCTTCTGATGTTGCAGAAACTGAGAAAGTACTAATTATTAGTCATATTAATATTAGGAGTAAAGATGGGATTTTTGAAATAAAGGCAGGAAAGAACATGCAAAAGAGACAAATCTGAAACTATTCTGGTTAATTTATTCAATGCAGCTATACATGCTACTGAGACAGAAGAAATGCCAACAGTGAGTGAGTGAGTGAGTGAGTGAGTGAGTGAGTGAGTGAGTGAGTGAGTGAGTGAGTGAGTGAGTGAGTGAGTGAGTGAGTGAGTGAGTGAGTGAGTGAGTGAGTGAGTGAGTGAGTGATCATTGTTACCACTACAACTGCACACAATCAGGCCAAGAAGAACCCCGGTCAGGCTAAAAAAATCCATTTTCCTCATATCACCCCACTGGTGTTTTCCTTCCTTAATAGTAAAAACAGTGATCTTTAAGACTTTTATTTACAAGAATTTGTTGGCATGCAGGCTCCACATGTGCACAGCAAAATGAGGCAGGAGCATTAGAGAAACACCAAAGTGGAAGATTTGGTTGCAAAAACAAACACAGCATCAAATATATGGAAATATTTTGGCCAGAGGAAGAATGATTTTGACCAAAAACAGGCACTCTGTCAGCAGCGCCTTGCAATTGGTACCACAACACAAGGCAATGCAACTAATTTGTTTGACCATTTAAATTGGCACCAAAAAACTCTGCATGAAGAGTCTAAAGCCAGATGTGAATGCCATCTAAAGCAAAAACTATTCTGGATGCCTTTACCAGTGTTACACAATATGAGGGAGGCTGCAAACGACAGAGGGAAATCAGTGATGAAATAACTTTCACAGTTACCAAAATAGGTTTTAAAAACTTGATTCCATGGCTTGACAAGCAACATGTAACGCCATCACTGACCTATTTTTCTCCAGTTGCCATCCCACAGCTGTATGAAAAAGGCAAGGTGCTGGCTGAAACAGAGCTGTCATAAGTACAATATTATACAGTTAGAACAAAACTGTTGTTTGAATTGTACTGGGAGAAGGAACAATAAATGCAGGCACAGTATGCATTTAGGGCCTGAGACATTAAACTGGTGATGATTTATCTTTAAACATAATACTGGCCACCAGCATCCAGCTAAATCAACAGTAAAATGAGGGCTATGCCAAAGCTTTGAAAAAGAATGTGCCCGATATTTGTGTTTATTGACTTACTCTGTCCAGCTTGATGGGAGGAAAAAAGAGGAAAATTCAGCGAGAACTGGGAGAAAAATCCACATGTACTATGCAGTTACTCACATAACAGAGTGATTAATGCTGTCACTGTTGCCAAACATTAGACTTAGACGACTTTATTAATCCCTGGAGGGAAATTAAGTAAACATCCCACTACAAAGTATTCAAGAGGGTTAAAATAATACTTTCTTCATTTAAATTCCAATCAACCAGCAAAAACCTGAGAGTTCTATCAACGTTGATGCCACAGGTGGAAATAGCTTAGCTTTTGCTCATGTTTACATCCCACCACAGTGTTCGATCTGCACTGAAAGTCTCATCGGCACAGACAAATAGCTGTTGGTAAGGTATCATTAGTTACAGAGTAAACAAGAGTTACACACAAAAACAGAAAGTAATCAAACCCTTAAAGTGATTCTCCTTAATAAGAAAGATAATCTCCTGCACTTTAGCTTGAGTCTCCTCAGCTCAGCTGGACCTTCAGTGTAATTGCTCTTGTTAATCATGCCTTAATTTGTTGACGAGATTCATTTGGAGGACTTGACTTGAAAAACACGCAATCTCTCCCAATCTGGGTATGCTGGCATCTTCAAATTAAGGACACACAAAGTAGAGTGAGATCAGATTAAGTCATTGTAAGAGTATTGGAGATGCCACCAGAGGCTGATGTAATGCTGATCGGTGTCTGTCACAGCTTATTAAACCAGTAAACCCAATGAACCACCTCAAGAAAGTCCTGTTGACAGGGATTCCTAAGAAACTCCTCACAATAGCATTTTTCATGCTGTGGTTGTAAAGAAAACCAATAGTGAAGAAACTTTACCATTGTTCAATATTTATTTAAGATAACTATGAATCTCATATATGCTGTTTCAATATACAGAGTCTCTTAAAGGGGATACTAAAACTAGCAAGTGAATGATTCGCACTGATGGCTACTCAGAAAGAAGCAGCGCATTTCTGAATGTCTTCCCATACTTATTTTTGTTTTTAAATAAAAGCTCCCTTTCTCTCAAAAAAATGAATTGGCAAAAAACAAACATTATTTATAAGTGCCACAAACTGTAATAAAAGCAAAAAAACAACAGATTATCCACTTTCCAGTGGTCTATTTAATATGTCATGTGTGGTTATCGGTCATGTCAACAATGAAATTTAAGGTTTAAATAGGTTTTTTTTCCCCCATTTACTCCACTCACCTAATTTTAAATTTGACAAAATAGAGATTGCGTCACATTGTGTTAAAAAAATAAATAAATAAATAATCTATACTTCTCAGCACTACTGAGAAGCCATGACTTGCTCAGTTATGACCAACAGTTTCGTGACGGAAATTCAAAAACTTTTTCAGCTGTGGATTGTGTTTATACTGAGCAGAAAAAAGACAACAAGAGGGACAGAGAGGAAAATAAAAAGTACTTGAGAAATAAATAGCATGGCGCATGACGAAAAATCGTTTACAGAAGTCTGCAAAGATACATTCAGCATGGTAAAATATCTTTCCAGAATTCATATGCAGAGTAGTTTGAAAAGCACCTAGTTTGCAGAGGTAAAATAGCCCGTCTATACCATGTAGAGCCTGTTTTTCAACATCTTAAATACCTGTGGACACCTAAAAAATGTTGTGCAGAATGCCCGGGTAGCTCAACAGGTTGAGCTAGTGACCCATAAACAGGGGCTATAATCCCTAACAAGCCGCCATGGGTTCAAGTCCGACCCATGACCATTTGCTGCACGCCTTTCCCCAACTCTTCTCACCACATCACTCCACTGTTCTCTGTTTTCAATTTCTGCAAGATCAATACAGAAATTCAACTTTCATTTTTTTTTTTTGGTTGGGAAGGGGGATTTATTCAATCATAACAGTGTCGTACTTCTTAAAACACATTTTTAGGTCTCTCTACTTCTAGCCATAGTTGTTCTGTTTCCATAAAGGTGCAGGATTAAAAAAAAAAAAAGTTTAAAAAAAAAATGAGCCCTCAGTGAGCAAAAATGTGGCAGGGCAAAAAACACCCAGAAACTGCCTGTAGTTCTGAGGGTTAACCCGGTTTGACCTTCAGCTAAACCACTGTCAAAACAGCTACAAGTGACAAATGACAAATGTGGAATAAAAGGTAAATGCTGAAACGTACTACAAGCAGAGCAGGATTTAAAGGATCTGTTGCAAACGTCTCGGTGTCAGATACCACCGAGAGTCCACACCTCAGTGCACTGGTGCTGATAAGGCAGCATGAGAGGAATCAACAACATAATAATCATTATGTTTTTGTTCATTGGTGTATATCACACAGTATCAAAGCAGTTAATGTTTACCTGAGGTTCTACGGTGTTTGCTTTGGTCTAGTCACAGAGGAAATGTTTAGAGCATTCATTTATGAACAAATAAATAAATACGGCTCATTTTCAGTGATAAATGTTTAACTATGTCGAATCCAGTATCCAATAAAATACAAATTAAAAAAAGAAAAATTTACACGGGCAAGCAAACAGAGTAACTACCTCCAAGGCTGAAAGCTGATAGTGTCCCAGTGTAATTTAAAGATAAAAGTAATTAGATAATCGCAACACACCATCACTAAAGTCAGCAGCATCAGCCCTCAGAGCGAAGTAAAATCATTTACCTCTTCCCTCGACTTGTGAAGGAAAAAAAAAAACTGCCAGGCAGCTGCCATTAAATGTTTGAAGTGTGAAAGTAAGAGCCAGGAGGGAGGTCAGATTTGTTAAGGTGTAGCTATCAGTAAGAGTGGATGTTTGCAAAACCACAATTCTTCAATGACCTGAGCTGCTCCCTGCTTACTAACACAACCACGAGACATCTACAGGAAAACACAGCAGGCTGTTTAACAAGTTCTACTCTAAAATATGCATCCAGTTCGGAGAGAGACAACGGATTTTTTGCACTTTTCACCTTCATCTCAAACCTTCTCGTGGTACCGACAGACAGTTAGTGTACAAAGTCAGTCTTGCGGTCAGAAAATGTCTTACTGCAGCGCTGAGCCAGTCTGAACTTTTAAAAAACTTCTCTAAAATATGTGGTGAGCCCGTGAAACAATTGAAATCAATTCTGTGTCATGTCAACTGAGAGATGCATGGAAACATTTTTGTAGATTTAATGCATGGAAACAGCAATGGCACCTCCTTTATACCTTCCAAACTCTCAATGAAGCAGCAACAAATAATAACAAAAGTTCCCCAAAAGCAACTTCTTATATACTTTTTTTGGAAAATGCATGAACAAAAAACTTCTTTCAACTCATTATATGATAAATTGTGTGCAAAATGGTACTCACAGTTTCTCCTTAGATTACTGAAGCTGACAAAACTGCTAGTTTCACTAAATGGAAGTCACTTGTATTCCTCCTCTCACCCTTAGAAAGCCTTATGCAGCTGAAATGACTCACATCCCTTCTTCCAACCTCTGTCAACCATCATGAGGAGGTAAACATTTCCAAATATGGAGAAAATATGAAGACGGTATTGAGGGCAATATCAGTTTGGTTTGCTTTTAGCTTGGAATGCCATACTCTGTGAGCCAGAGTCACTCCACAGAGCCAGTTCTGTGGTGCATACCTTTCACTAGGAATAATAATGACGATTGTAGGGAACATTTCACAATTGTTTTGGGTTCAGTCTGACCCAAGATGGGCGACACTGTGAGCCTGCCTTATCAGCTCTTATTTTTGAAGGGTAAAAACGTAAAGAAAAAAAGATAAGTTGGCTTTAAAATGCACAGGGAGATACAGACATAATTTTCTTTTTTCCTGAACAGGCAGCCCGGTCCAGATTAGCATGTAAAGAGAGCCCATTTACTGTGAGAAGTCTTGTTGCACAGATTGTCTTCAAGTGATTAAGGAGGCGTAATTAAAACCTGATTACTTCCCATGAGTGACATAGGTCAGCTGCTTAACATCCGCTAAGAGAGAACATTACACCGTCCTGCCTGGACTGGAATTGTATTGAGGAGCAACTTGGCTTGAGAGTCCTTATTTCCTGAAACAGCACACTTCATTCAAATCCCACAGGAACGGACCGCTGCATTCACTGATATTCAAATATGTTCACACATTCTTTAGACGATAGTTATATTGTTGGTATTTACAATACCATCTGCTTTTTTCCTGATACATTTCCCATACTTCCAATTTAGATCATTTTCAGTAACAAGCTCTAATTCTGGTGCAAATCTTATTTGTAGTGAAGCCAGGTCAGTCAAATGACTTTCACCTGACTCCAATGCAACATCCATCAATACTTTCCACCAACACCTAAGAAAAGATGAGAAAAGACTGGATGCACGATATTGGATTTTTGTGAATATGCTGATATTTTTTTAATTAATTCTGGCTGATTGCCAATACAGATATATGCACTATTCTTTCTACGAGAACATCAAGTTTCTCCAGTAATGGAGTTAAGACATAATTATGCCTTCTCTGATCACAATGCCCCACTGGCAGGTGCAGACACAGAACACAATGCTTTGAGATAAACACATTCAAAAATGAGAAAACTGCATGTAAAACATATCAGGTTTAATTTTACATAACATTTTCAAGAAGAAACTTTAAACTTTTAGCCTAACAGGTGCTATCTGCCTGTCAATGTTCATTTTGAGCCGATGCCTAAATCTCATTTTAAAGCTTTTATCAGCTGAGAGGAAAATCATTGTGCGTCCACAAAAAAGACAGATGAGATACAGACAATCTGAGGGACAACAACGAGGTGCTATGATTTTTTTTGGGAATGTTGTTTTATGGAAAGCTGAACTCCAAAAAAACGCAAACAGTGCATGTTTGGAAGCAAATTATAAGAGACTGCTAAACAGGGCCACATGAGAATGTGGCTGAAATGTCAACATGGGAAAAAAAGATCCTTAAAAATATCGTTAAAGACTCAAAAAAAAGCAGCAGTAAACCAGACTGCAGTCTTTCCCATTAATTACAGATATTGTGGCAGCCAGCCAAAGTCTAATTTGGCTCACCACAGTTGTATAATGAACCGAAATTTTGAAATCTTCAAGTAAAGTATGGAGAGAATGCTGCTTCTCAGTCAAATATGCATATATGTTCAGAAACCATAGACTTTGGATAATTCATGATCACAGATAAACCCAACAAGGAATATTGCATGATTGTGAAGCAGTGCTTTGACTTGGATATTTTAACAATGCAAATATAACTTCCACCTTTGCAGTAAGATCTCCTGCAATGGGTATCAAGTTCTCAGCACTGCAACACAGTAACTCTTCAGGGTCATACCACTGCTAAAAAAGAACTTTCCTTCCTTTTCTGGAGCAGCGAGCAGGGCACACAACATTTAGATAACTGTTAGACTGAAATCTAGGCCTATTGAGACACTGTATGGCTGACTACAATCACCTCTGTCATCAAGCCTCTTCCATTGGCTGAAACTACATGCTTTTAACGTAACACACAACACAGAGTCATTCAGTTCCTACAATAAGAGATCATTGCACTTAGGTCACATCCTGGTCACCATCAAAGGCACTTCTCTGAATTTCCAACAAAATACAAAAATCATTGGAAACAGTATGCTACATGTCTACTAGATGTGTTTTTCCCGCATGTAAACGCGCTGCATCTGAAAATCGCCTGCTTGGTGGCATGTACTCGAGGCCAGTAGCCGGTGTTCAACTCCTGCCGACACTCTTCTCGAACTATCTTTCCTGCCCCTGATTGGACAAACATATCGACTTGGGAGCTGTCTGCTCCTGGATTTCAAGCCGGACCAACACGGTCGCTGGGGTGCAAACTTTCTCTTTTATTATGAAAACAGTTCAGCAAAAAGTACTTCTGAAAGCATTTGAGGCAAGAAATAACCTGTGCAGTTGCTGAATCTGTCCTCATTTTAGTTCACCAATGACTAGTTTAGACGTTTGACAAAAGTTTCACGGTGCATCAGACCTCTGCACGCCACACTGAATTTGCATAAAGAAGAAGTCAAGTCTATATTATGCAAATGAGGTGTGGCCCGCTCCAGGGAGACGCACCGGATCGCAGCTCAAAACACACCGCAACCAGACCAGAATGCAACACAGTGCGTTTCACATAGACAATGAATGGGAGGTGGGAAATTGCCGGCTCTCGTGGACATGTACCTTTAATAATAGCTCCAATGAGTTGTCCACTAATTTCGAGTTTGTAATTCAATACGTTGCCCCTATGCGTGCCAAAAAGTCTGTGGGCAAGAAATCAAACTCCAAGTTGCTCCTTATTTTAGGCACCTTGCATAAGAGCCCTGGTGTCATTAGTGTCAGTGTCAATTGGAAACACACTGTAAAGTGTTAAGCTTAGAGGGCTCTATGTACATGCAGCCATAGAAAACAGTGCATGTAGATAAAAGCACTGGGTTTCATCCTGGACAAATGTGACTCTTATTTTACTCTTTTTAACCCTTTGATGCGTAGACCACATCAGGAGATACCCATTTTCCATTGGATTTGGGTCACTTTTGACCCATGTTATGCATCAAAGGGTTAAAGGAACTTTTGCTCACACACCTGACCTGTCACAGTGCACCTAGCAACACCTACCACAGCCTGCACTGTGAGGCATTTAGGGAACATTGGTAAATTCTACTGTCCATCGCTAAGTTTCCTGCCTGTGCTGAGGTGGGAAGTTTCAACTGTCACAAGACCAGTGCTACCAGTGAAAAAGTTAGTCTAGAGCCCTGTGAGACCTCAAGGCCACTTCTATGAGTATCAGGTGTATAGTTGAAGGTTTCATAAGAATGGTTTTAAATTTCAGTCACTTTGCAAAACACAGTGAAAAAATCTTGCTAACAAGTCAAAACTTTTACAAGACAATTTCAAAGCATTAAAATCGACACAGTAGAACCAGAGATATTGTTGTCTGAATTCCATGCACTCTTTTTCCTGGTCAAAACCTTCCGTCACACTACCCCAAAAACAACTCTACAGCCAACAGTACAGCTGGAGATTTGGGCCGCGTTTTGCTAATAGTTGCTAATATACCCCACATGTACGTGATTTGAACAGTTGCCACCAAAAACAGAATCAAATTCTTTGGGAAAACCTTCAGTATATGCAATATGTAATAAATCTAGTTACTAGCCAATGGGGATACAGAACTTGATGGACCACATGCACACTTCTGCATGAGCATTAGGTGCTCAGTTTAGAACAACCTATTCAAGTGTGAAAACTCTAACAAAGTCAAAACTCACAGTGGACTTCATTCTTCAACGCAATAAAATCCACACAGCAGAACCAGAGACATCGTCTTCTTTATTCCATGCACTGTCTTTGCTGGTCAAAACCTGCCGCCCACATTACCCACAAAGCAAGTTAAGGGTCGACAGTTCAGCTGAAGATTGGGGCGTGTTATACGAATAGCTGCAACTATAGCCTGGAGCTACTGTCCTCAGGCAACTTTTTTCACATATACCCAAATTCCTGCTCAAGGCTTGTGTGTCAGCATGGCCCAATCAAGAGGTGATACCTGGCAAGTCAAATCTCAGTAAAATAGAAGAAATACAAGAAGTGGACTTCAGACTGAATGGGACATCACAAAACACAAGGATTGCCCACCACACTCTATTTTCAAGAGTACTGGAGGATGACTTGGCCCTGAGCTGCCACATTCATAGTGAGTAAGCATCCAGCCTTCCATCCAAGCTCTACAACCACCTGACTTGGAGATACAAAAGCAGGATAGAAACAGAACCAACACAAAGCATGACAAAAGTAATATACAGCAAAGCTCAGCAAAATGTCTTACCTTTTCTCTTCTTTGGATCTCTGGAAACTCTGATTCACAGTTGAAGCTCTACACTGTATGCTGCAATCTGTTGACGTTGAGAAATAAAGACAACTGTGCGTTACTCAAATGGATTACACAACTATAATTGTGCTGTGCAGGACCACAACAGGATGGTAAGTAGGTCCTGTCATCTCTCGGACATTTTTTTCTCGTGACTGTATCATTCATCAGTAGAAAGATGAACCATGGGCAGGCTCCTATAAATCCTGAATGAACCTGAGTGCAAGTTGTCCATTTAAATTTGAGTCTGTCAGAAACCTGTCACACTGCTGGGAGCAATATTTCACTGCAAAGACAAAGAACAGGGAAAACAATGCTGACAAGTGACACCGCAGAAAATATTTCACCGCAGTGCAACAATTATTTAGTGAAGAGAAATAACAGACTAAAAGCTAATTTAAAATAAATGTGTCCCTGTCAGGTGAAGGCCCAACTGGCCCAACTTTGGACTTGCTGTCACACGATAAAGTCACAGTGTCTCATTGCGATGTCATTCTTCAGTGTATTCTGATAAACATTGAGGTGCTGCATAGCCACAAAAATTAGTTCAGTTGCCCCGGCTGAAAGGACCTCAAATTAGGTTAAAGGTACAAATTACATAATGGCACATAATTCAAATAACAATGTTAAAGAAATAAGTTGCTCTACCCAAACATACTCAGCAATGTAAGAACCTATGAAGATGCACACTGAGCTGAAGTTCACTTTGTCAGATTAGACCTTTGGCCTTTTGGGTAGCAAATCACTTCATCATTTGAACCCATAACACATTTTGGTAAAATTTTGATCAGAATTAGCACTATTCTATTCACATGAATTCTCAAACGATGGCAACAAATGTGTTTCTTGAAGTCACAGTGACCTTTAACCAAAATCTACTCAGTTCATCACTGAGTTCAAGTGAGTGTTTGCGCTAATTTTCTTCCAGGTGTTAAACTGATATTCAGTTACAAGAACATGATGAATGTACAGACACACAGCCAGCAAAGCATAATGCCTCCAGCCTCAGAGGTATAAAAACACACCAAAACAGGACAGGACAAGCTGAGAGCACTCTTTGCTGCTGTCAATTCACATCATTTAACAACTTTTTGAAGTTGTGATCCAAAGTAAGAGAGGGTCAAATAAATTCAGACATGTAAAATGCAGCATTTGTTGTTATGGCAGAACAATTAAACAGATATAGATTTTAATAAAAAGGATGTCACAAGTTCCAGGACATATGTCACTGCATATTTTGTCAGCCAGCAGTTAAAAAAATATCAGACAGCAAATTACACGAGAAGCTATAGCATGTTTTTAACTTAATATATTACTCTGATAATTAACTAATTAACTGTTGATTGAAAATCATTTAACGATTAATTGTCTTAGTATTAAGAGTGGTTTTGATGTACTTTAGCAGATTTGCAACTACCAATTAAGTCAGCTTGTTGGCTCCCTAATGATCTTGTCTGCTTATAAATTCATTTAGGTATTATTGACAAATCTGTTTTGCATGGCAGCAAATATTAAGTACACGAGCAACAGGAGATGGAGCTCTCGCTGGGTGGTAAAAACACAGGACCGCAATCTCCATCACTTTTAACCAAAATATAGAGCTTTAGCTGTTTCGGCAACCTGAAGGCACATTTTTATTTTTGGCATTTGAGATCTGTCCCCTAATAAACATAAAACTGGGGTCAAAATGAACAAAACCAGCAATGATCTACAACTTTGATCCAAAATAGTCCCACTTTTGCCTTCACATGCAATATGGGAAAACTCACATTTTCATAGATAGTCAATACGTTCTACTGTTCCCGCTGTGTTTTCATATCTCTCTCTATCTCTAAAACAGCTACATTTTACATAACTCACTGCTTTATTAAATTGCCCGTTAATTTATAAAATTACAACGCTGTGTGGTGCTGCTACAGCAAATCAAAATAGTTTGAAATGTGGTTGTTGGGCTCGATTAAGCAAAAGCATGATAGCAGTATTATTGTGCAAACCAGTCAGCTACAAGTCACACCCCAACCCGAGAGGTCTGCAGAAATGTGAAGCAGGCACTGACATGTCCATGCTATGCTCTGTATGTTATGTCACAAGTCTGGTGATGTTCAGTTGTGTCATTTTAAGTTAAAAAGAACATTTACTTTGCTTTGGTGTCCCTCTAACACAAATATGAATTTTCCTCTGGAGTGTCTGTATAGTTTATCAACAGTACGGTCTTTCAAACTGTTTAACAATAGAAATGATTATTAATATCCTGTATTTAAGAGCGCAATCCTACTTGAATGAATCAGATTTTCTAAACAGTAAATACCCACTTGTCGTTTGTCAGTCACTGAATGACACTTATGATTGCTGAGAAGGTTTTTCTAGAATCCTCAAAGACTCTTCTAACCATTTAGACTAAAGATATTCTGTCTCTTACACAAGCTAAGGAAGCAGACACCTCGTGCTGATATCATCTTGGTTTAGATTACAAAACAAACTGGGAAAGTGTTTTATTGTGCAGCAGAAGGAATATTTTTTTCATCCAGAGATGATTAATCAAACAGTAAATCAACAGAAAATTAATCAGCAACTATTTTGATTATCAGTTCTTATTTTTGGAGCAAACAAATCAAAATAATTGTTAATTTCTGCTTCTTACATGTAAAGACTTGCTGCTTTTTTGTCATACATAAATATCACATATAAAAGTAAATTAAGTTTTAGTTCTTACGCTGATTCAGATAAAATAATGACATTTGAAAATATCGATGTGATATTTTTTGCTGTTTTTGAACATCTTACAGAAAGATTTATTAATTGACTAATCAATTGTGTCTGATTAACTGATAATAAAACTATAATCCAGTGTAGTCTTAGTAGTCTTCCGGCTTTTGAAAAAAAAAAAAAGCAAAACAGTAGCAATTTTTGATAAATTATCTTTTTTGAATTTATTCTTTTATTTTTTGGAATCTAGCGTAATAGTAATGTTTGACAATACACGCGAGATGCACTGCAGATCCTGCTTAGTAGTCATACAGGTGGTGCTCTCTAGAAGTTCAACCACCTGACATCATGTTCTACTCTGAAACTGTGCTTATTTAATTGAAAATGCTGCCGTTCCTTCCAGAAAAGGACATCTTCATTAAATTATGCCAAGAAACACAAACAGTAGAACAACTTGACTAAACCTACCAGGGGGGCTGTGGCTCAAAGGCAGCCGAGGCAGTCATCTTTTAACTTTAACATCATCAACGCTGTCAAACGGGTCCTTTTTAGCCAGAGATTTTAAAGACAGTTCCGTTTAATGTTGCCTGAGTCGAAAATGTGTCGGAGCGACGCAGATGCATTCGGTTTGATGACAGCTCTCTCGCGGGACCTTGGTGTTATTGATTTGAAATTCACATCTAAGTCAAACTTTGAATTCAGTATTTTAGCGAGGGAAGTAAGACTTCTTTTCCATTTCATGGCAGAACAATATAGTCTGGAATAAGATTCTCATTTCACTTACAAAGAGGGAGATCATGTTTTTTACACAGGTTGTCAGTAAAGTCAGCTGTGTGAGAAGAACCTAAAGCAAAACGTAATGTCATGTCTTCAATGCTGGCTTTGTAAACAGATCAAACCCTGCATGCTTTATATATTCTGTAATGGAAAAGTCCACCTGTCCACTATTTGCACAGGCACTGCTCTCCAAAAACTTCCATGTGCTGCATGGCGTCACAGTCAGTACAAATAAGCATGGTTTTAGTTATGGTTTTATTTATTGGTCAAATGGTTGCGAATACGAGCTATGTGATTAGCAGGGCTTGGACATCAGGTTTATTTTTCTAAGACAATCAAAGTGAATAACTTTTTATCTCAAGGAGGAGGAGGAGAGCCACTCCATGCTCAACTGTTTCCTGCAACTTGTTGCACGGTAAGTGGTCATAATACAGTACACAACTTAAGTCTTTAATTCGTAATTTAGACTGATACAGCAACATGTCACAATTTTAGTGAGGACTGTAACATTTCAATATCTTTCTCGCCAAAAAGAAATATAAATAAGAATGATGATGTGTTTTGTTACAGTCTGAAAGCAGAATCCTGAATTAAAAACATAATTTGGTCTGGTCATACCAATACTGTTACTAGTCTGAGTTTGTATTCATGTCTCTATCCTCATTCCGACCAGTCAAAATTACAGATATTTGTAATTCTGTTTTGACAAGTGAAAAAAATAGTTGCAGATATTTCAAGCGTCATTGTAGCTAGTCCGAATTGTTGTGCATGATGATGCTCAAGAGAAGCTTCCCATGGGATATTGGTCCTGTAAGGAATGTGAACAGTGTTTGCAGAAGTAATGGAGTCGCTGTACATGTTAGAAAGTGTATGAAATCCAAAGAGCTCATCAGCAATGACTTTGTAGAGAAGAAGAGTTTCGTTCATTGGAGACTTGTGGTGAAAATTTGCAGCATTTGGTAAATTTTTTGTCAGCAGACACAACTGTGAAGCCATGACAATGTCTGAATGGACTCAGAACATTCGCAGGTCTCCCCATTCTTTAGAAATGTTCGGTAAAAACCTTTGGGGGGGGTTTTAGCACAGTTGCACTGCAGTTTATAGTTTGTTTGAAAAGCCACCATCGTCTCTGTAATACCCATTTCAACCTGGTCAAAACTCTAATTCAAGATATCTGTCTACAGTGTCATACAGTAATCTCCAGTGTCTGGGCCTGTTTGTATGTCGCAAATAAAAGCACTAATGGCTTTAAGTTAGGAGTAAAACAGGCCTAATGTTATTTTATATATGTAAATAATAATTTAGTCATGTAATTCATAAACTCTAAGGGAGACAGAAGCGACTATAGAGACCATGAACTGCAGTTTTCTGCATTTCCACATGCTAGAATTATGTAACTTTTGGTAGTTAAATATGTCTCCAGAGGTGAAAAAAGTACACTGACCCTTATACTTAAGTACAGGTACCTGAACCATATTGTAGAAACACTTTACCACAAGTTCACACATCAGCACATATACTTAAGTAAAAGAACAAAGTATTAGAATCAAATCTAAAGTACCAAGAGTAGAGAATGACATATTTCAGAACAATGCATATTATTGTATATGATTATCATTGCAATAATGAGTTCATGGCTTGAAGATTGGAGTTGGGAAACATGATTGATCTACTTTATATAGTTCATCTGCAGGGCAGCTTGTGAATTTCCCCTCAGGGCTCAGTGAAGTTTTATGTTGAACTGTATTTGTTGATTCTATTTTATTTTTTCCAACGACTAGATATTTTTTCACATTACATATTACAAATATCTCTAATACCACGCTTCAAGTCTTCAGTACACTATTAGTATTTCTGTGAATATATTATGCTGGATAAAAAATAATGCTCAGTTTTAGATGTGGTTCTTCACTGTAACTGCTGTAACAAAGTAATGTCCCTGCAAAGAATCAGTTATTTAATCCATTTCATAGATATTGCTTAAACAATAAGCTTGATTTGTAAAAAGTCACCTGTAAAGACTGTTAATGTGAACACAAACTGGGTGGAGTCAGGTGTCTGTGTGTCACAAACCAAAGCAGTGATGGTTTACAGTGAACAAGCAGGCCTACACTAATGTTAGTCCACTGCTTTATGGGAGGCCTAATGTAACTTACACTTTACATAACTTATGTTCATATATATGTGCAGTGGATGATTTTTAACAAGACGCGACGAATTCTAAAGGACTTAAAAGCGAGTATACTGACCATGAACTACAGTTTTCAGTGACTTAATAACACACTCGCGTGACTTAACTTCCACTTAAACAACGTGGCGAATCCGTGCTGTCGCTAACAAGCAGCGTCCACTAACGGGAACGTCGACGCCAAAACTAGCTAGCACGGACTCCTGTAAGAGGACACTTCGGCGGCACTGAAGCAAAACTCGGACACATTTCGGTGCAGACGGGGGGCTGTCTGTCGTGTTTCTCGGTGACAGTGTGTCTTCCGCATTGCTCAGCAGCAGACCGCCAGGCTAAAAACAGAAACCCCCAGAGAGTCCCGTTAGCACAAAACCTGCCTGTCTGTTCACACTGTTTGATATTTCCAACGCATGACTGCGCCTACCTCCGCACAAAGCTAGTTAGCTTTTGTTAGGTATCCTCGTGTAACATTCCTACCGGCCACCGCTGTCGTGTCGAGTCCACGCCCTCGCTGTGAACTCCGTCCGAGCTACAGTAAAAACTCACATTAAAGCCTAACAAGGCCGAACTAACCGGAGCCGAGCCGCCCTGACGCCGGTTACCACCTAAAGCTAGTCCGGTTCAAACACATCCCGAGAGACGAGGAAACGTTTAGAAGAGTTATAAGACGGAGAGAAGTGGGGGATAGTTCCGCTTACCTTCGCTTTCTAGGAATTCTAGCAGAGGTTGAAATCCCGGCAGAAAAAAGTGAAACTTGTTGAGCCTAATTCTGGGACAGTTGGAGGCAGTGACGTCACCGCTGAAATTCCAGTCGTGTGTGAGTTCAGAGGTTTGACCATGTAAGGCAGCAGGCCAAAACACTGTGTTTACACTGCATGTATGCAGCAGAACACATAGGCCCCAACAAATGTAAGCTGCACATAAGCTTCCCCTTTTTTTTAAGACATAAACCCCATGATTCTCTCCTCGTGAGCCATGATGAAACACACACTGTGCTGGAAAGTACATTAAACCCAAAGGATTACTGTCATATACAGCAATAAACAAGTTACCAGTGAAATTAAATTCTTAGTTTGCTGTCTAGTGCCTTGAATACGGTGCCTATCAGAAGTATTCAAAACCTGTTATATTGCTTTCCGACATTAAATCATAGTCCGTTTAATTTGGCTTTTTGTCAAGACTTTCATGTCAAAGTGAAATCAGATTTTTATGAAGTAATGTCGATAAGCATTCACTGTCTTTAAAGTGACTCACCTCATTCAGCGCAAGTGCAGCCAACTGGTGCTCAAAGTCACACAACTGGTGAAATTCGATTATCTGAGTGCAATGAATGTGTCTAAAGTGATTGTAGTAAAGAGACACCTGTATCTGGAAGGTCCAGTCCCTGGTGAATCAGTACTCCTGATTATAACTACACCATTCAGATAAAAGAATACTCTGAACAAATCCATGAAAAGTTTGTTGAAATGTAAGCTGCACACCAGCTCCCCTTTTTTAAAAAACTTAGCCACCATGATTTTCTCCCCGAGAGCCATGATGAGACACATAAAATGCTGGAACGTACATCAAAGTCAAAGGACTACTGTCATATGCAGAAATGAACAACTTAGTTTGCTGTGTCTAATGCCTAGAACACAGAGTGCCTATAAAAAAAAACTATTCAAAAATTCATCCCCATTTTATTGCTATATAAAATTCAATCAATTTGCAGAATTTAATTTGGTTTTTGTCAAGACTCTTTCATGTCAAAGTGAAAGCAGATTTTTACTAAGCAATGTCAATAAGTGATTGCAAAATATTCACCCCTCTAAAATGACCCACCTCATTCAACACCAGCGCAGCCAATTGTTGCTAGAAGTCACATAATTAGTTCATTCAATTAATCAGTCAACCAATTCACTGAATATGCTTTAGAGTTCAGTTAAGTCCATCATTAAGAAATGGAAGGAGGATGGCACATGCATACATCTTTCTTGAGCAGGCCACCAGCAAGCACTTAGTGACCATGCAAAAAAGAAACTAGTGAGCAAGGCCACCATGACACCTATGACTCCTCTAAAGGAGGTATGAGCTTGAATGGCTGAGACTGGGCACACAGCAACTGTTACCTGTTCCAGTCAAAGCTATATGGGATAGTGGCAAAGAAAGAGACACTAGTGAAAAAAAGCTCACATTAAATCTCAAATCATGTTTGCCAGAAGGCATGTGGAGACTGGAAGTGGAGTAAACTGGAAAAAGTTTTTTTGGTCAGATGGGGCTAAAATTATGGCTTTTTGGCCATCAGACTAGACGCTATGTTTGGTGAACACAAAACATTGCACATCATCACAACCAAATTATCCCCATCATGAAGCACAGTGGTAGCAGCATCATGGTGTGGGTATGTTTCTCTGCGTCAGGCCCTGGAGGGTTTGTAAAGGTACAGGGTAAAATTAATGTATCAAAGTAGGGAGAAATTCTGGAGGATGACCTGATGCAACAAAACTGTGATATGAAAGAAGATTTGTTGTCCAGTGAAATGATGACTCAAAACCCACAATCTGGTTTAAGAAAGAAAGCTTATAAAACCTTGATCATACCCATCATCTCTGACTAGGGTTTTAGGTTTTGTCAATACAGATAACACAAAGAAAGTCAGGTCAAGTTAAACTTCATAAAACACCCCCCAGATAACAATTTAAAATATAATGGAATCTCCTGTGGGTCAACTTTTCTAATTTAACATCATGTCTGCTGAGTCAAGACACATATAGGCGTGATTTGTTTTGTTTTCTGTCCTCGTTTGTGGCACTTTTTAGGGACATATTAATCCATCCATCCATTATCTATACACCGCTTATTCCTCACTAGGGTCGCGGGGGGGCTGGAGCCTATCCCAGCTGACTCGGGCGAAGGCAGGGGACACCCTGGACAGGTCGCCAGTCTGTCACAGGGCCACATACAAAGACAAACAATCACTCTCACATTCACACCTACGGGCAATTTAGAATAATCAATTAACCTCAGCATATTTTTGGACTGTGGGAGGAAGCCGGAGTACCCGGAGAAAACCCACGCATGCACAGGGAGAACATGCAAACTCCATGCAGAAAGATCCCGGGAAAGCCGGGACGCAAACCAGGGATCTTCTCGCTGCAAGGCGAAAGTGCTAACCACTACGCCACTGAGCAGCCCGGGGACATATTAATGAATTTATAAAAATCTGGACTTTAATAGCTAATATGTACTTCAGCAAGATTTCTTCCCATGTTGCAAACTTTCCGCAAATTCAGAACATATCACACATTTCTGTATGTCACCTCCTCAGGAAATACCCAATCTGAAGTTTTGTTGTGACTATGTAGGAAGAGAAACGCATGGGTTTTAAATATTGCGGGTAATGTGTCATCTGCATCACACCTAAATTCTTCACTTATGCACATGACTCTCTCCTAACAAGTCATTTTGAGACAGCCAGTGGTGAAAAGTGCATTTACTCAAGTACTGCAGGGCAGACACTACAGGCAAAAACATTATTTCACACACTGCGCAATTTTTTTTGAGTAATTTTCCAACAATTGTGCTTCCATAACATACTTATTTTTAGACCAGTGAAAGGAAAACATCCACATTTTTGTGTTATTTTCATGGGCATGGGTTTAATTTGAACATTGTAGGAAACAAATGATGGTCCTCCCCTGGTAAAATGGAAGGTTTTTTTGTCCATATGGTGTTTTTGGTGTGCTGTAAGACACATCAGCGGCCAGCACCATGCCTGAGCATTTCCACTTTAAGTGCAGTGTACCAAGTCCAAAAAATACCAATTCAGACTTCCAGGGTTTCAGATGAAACAAAGAACCAATGCTTTAAATTTGCAGAGTGGAGTTTGATGTACCGTTATTATTCTTTGGTTTCCAGTTCGAGCATGTATGGCTGGATTACTCTAGTAGTACAGCTTGCCATTGTGTTGCAGAGAGACTAGTTTGAAAGTGTTTGAGCAGAGTTGTAGGTGAGCTGGTGTGGTAGAACTGCAAAGGGAGAGAGGCAGGAACTTTAAAGATCTGCATATGCTGGAGAAAGCAATGATGTAGAGTTACATTAAAGCCATTTTAAAGGAGGAAGGACTTATTTTATGAACAAAAAATTCAAAATATTTAAGTCTGATGCACAGAGGTGAGTGTTTAGGGGTTTAATCAATGACCGAAGAGGGACTTCAAGTAGTTAAATCAACTTTACAAGGTTCAACCATCATGAATCAATCAACCATGAACACTTCAATGCATCAGTAGTTATAATCCATCTCTGACAAAATCACATTCTGCATAATGAATACTTTTACTTTGAGCATTCAAAGTATATTTTAATGCTAATACTTTTGTACTTTAAACACATGAATTTGGCTTGTAGTAGACGATTTATCCACTGTGGTTCTGAGTACTTCTACATCTGGAGATAGAGGCTAAGGACTGAAAATATGAACTATTAAAAGTTAAATATAGAGGGTGAACACCTCTAAATTGCAGTTATGCTTTAATAGTATTGCAGATAACAGCTTGGTGTGTATCGGTGCTGCAGCTGAATGACTTGCACTGTAAAGTTTAACATCATAGAGCTGTTCTGTATGTAGGAGCATTTTTAAGGCATCCTGCTGAAGGTAATTGGACAAACATCTTTGCAACTACGGGGCTAAAAAGGAAGTAGCTCAGCATGTGTTTCAGTAAGACCACAGAGCACTCATCCATTGAAGTGTGAATTGGTACATGTTATAATCTGAACTAATTCATATTCAAACACTATGCATGCTGCACTTCTTGCATGTCCTGTCATGGTCTGCCTGTCTTCTGGAACAGTGGTGAGAACCAGTGAGAGCTTGTTAGGGTCTGTGGCCCGTCTCTTAAGTGCTATTATAATTTCAATTTATTAGCTGTTGTTAACACATATTACTAAATTATATCTAAATATTATCTCGCGTTTATTTGAGTTTGATACATCAACAGGGACAGACACAGCACAGCAGCACAACAACCCAAACAAGATATGTGCAAACACGTGATTGAACTTGGGGTCCTATTTATTTTTGAGGGCAATTTTACTGACAAATTCAGTCTGTACAGGGTTTTCCCTGATTCAAAATGGGCAATTGAGGGGGGACTGCACACACCAGTAAGCATGATTAGAGCAGTGAGTTTGTGTTACCTTATTTGTTGGAAGTCTACACATTTTCCTGTTACTTTTGATCATTTGACAAGCAAAAATGTGCTTGAGTAGATGAAACTCCAATCAACAAAAGTGGAATTTATTCTAAATTATTATTAGCATTGTTGATTTTCCTTTGGTGCTAGCTAGGACTCTTTGAGAGGCACCAAAACTTCCTCTCTGCAGGTTATATAATTGTATCCACAATTAATTTACTGTTGGAATTTATTTGTTTATTAGCTCAATCTCCAAAAGAGACATCTCTTTTCTGGCTTCATCAGTACAAAGAATTATTGACTGCATATAAAAGATTCCTCAGGGTCTTAAGAGGTAAACGCAGAAGTGTATTAAAACCTGCATTCTTTCTAATGGCCAATAGGAGCGACTCCTCTTATTGCAAAAAAGGAGGTCTGTTTGTATAGAAGCCAATGGAAAAAAAAATCTACTTCTTCCTTGATCTGCTACCTCAATAAACATTTTTCTAGTGAATTTATGGTCTCAATCGCTAGTTTCAAGTCTCCTTCAATACAGAGTAAATTTAGAGTAAAATAGATGATAAACCAGGGTTACCTTGTGATTGGCAGGTTGCTAATGTGCCACCATGCAGAGTATCGTCAGGTTGTCAGTCATAACCCCTTATGTTAGGTGTCAAAGACCAACATGGTGACTGCAAATGCCAAACTGGAGGCTTCAGAACTGATGGATGAAGACAGACAGAAAAGCTGAAAATGTTGCAGAATTGTCTCCTTGCCGTTAAGGGCTGGATGGCAAACAAGTACCTACAGCTTAATCCAGACAAAACTGAGCTTCTAATTCTTGGTCCAGACAGTCTCTAAGGTGGCTGATTGTATGAGGTCCTTGTCTTTTACCATAAGGGACAGTCTCAGAAATATTTGGTGTCACATTTCATCAGTGAATGCACTTTGAAAAACATCAACTCAACAGTTCGCACTTGTTTTTCATTTAAATTAAACTGACAGACTCAGCTCCATTGTTTAGATTACTGTAATTCCCTCTTTGCCTTCCTCAATAATTCATCTTTAGACCATCTACAATTAGTCCAGAACACTGCTGCAAGTTTGTTAACAAGGTCCAGCAAGATGTCACACATTACGCCCACTTTATATTCTCTACGTTGGCGCCCAGTTAGGTTCAGGATCTGTTTTAAAATTCTTGTTTTCACATACAGAGCTATACACACTCAGGTACCTACATATACTTCTGAGCTGTTCCAACCTTACATTCCCATCAGGTCAATTAGATCCTCTGACAAAAGTCCACTGGTAGTGGCCGGCAGTAAACTAAAAACAAAAGGTAATCTTGACTTTGAAGTGGTGGCCCCGACCCTGTGGAATGTCCGACCCTCAGACCTTTGTCATGTGGTCTCAGTTGATGCTTTTAAACAGCAACTAAAGACATTAAAAACGAAAGACTGTTTAAACTGACCTTTGTCCCGCATACAGATTCAGGTTTTTAATCATCTTTTAATATGACTATTTAGGTATTTGTCCTGGATCTACTGGCTTTTTTTTTTTTTATTTCCTCTTTTTGTTGTTTTAAACTGCCTGTATTGATTTTCTAAGTAAAGCACTCTGTGACTTTGTGCTGTGAAAGGTGCTATATAGATAAACTTTACTTACTTACTTACATGCTACTTACTTAATTACACAGTGAAAGCATCATTTCTTCTTCTTACTATTGTTATTAGTAGTAGTATTGTTATGATTTATTCATTCATTTTTCTAAATTTCTGCACATAAACCTCCAGTGCAGAATTTTGTTTCTCCTTCTGGCAGTGAGAGTAATTACAGAAACAGTGTCTACTGCCTCGTTGTCAAATGTTTCATTTTACAGACCGTAATCCTTCTGAATGTTCTTTTTTTATCTGAAGCATCAGAAACTTTGCTACGACTTTTCTTCCACAGCCTGCACCATACGTCTGGCTGCTGTAGTCTACTCTGTGTTTAAGATGCTTCCCTCTTCATCTCTGGCAAACCAGTCAGTGCTGGCTGATGCCATCATGGGAATTTCAAAACATACACCACATTTAAAACGCCTGTATACTGCAAAACACAGAGAGATTTGTCTGGTACTGATCAGCCTTGTGTGGCCTTGTTTGGCTTGAATGTGACAGACGTTCATTTATATATAAATGGTTCTCACTCCAGCTTTAATTTTGACGCTTCCGCAAAAACTAGCATGTAATGTTGAATTTAGAAACAGGTTTTGTTTAATTAGCACCTGCTTTTCCTGCTATGATGTGCAAAGATTCCAGCTGCGAAACAAAGTACCTCCAATCAGTATTTTGTCTCTAGAGGCAACTCGCATTTTTTTGTTGAAATATTCTATTTATTTTAATAACACTCCGGCATATTCTCATTTATAATGACTGGCCACTCGTTATCCTCGGCTGCACTGAATTTGGAGATGTTCTGCCGCACCTCGTTTGTCAAAGCACCAAACGCTTCTGATGTGCGATACGAGCAAGATGCTGTGAGGTGTCCAACAAAGCTCTCGCTTCATGTGGCCTGACCTCAGTGATCTCTGCCATGCAAACGAGACAATTACTTTGCATGCTCATGATTGCATGCAAATACAATAACTGCTTTTTTCACCTCTGATTCCGTTCTCGTATCTGTATCGCACTGTAGTGACTCATAATACTGACACTGTGTCTCTTGTATTTGGCAACACATTCAGATGTAGTCGGTCTTATCTCGTTCTAAAAGTGATGTGGTAAGTGATATAATTAATAATTCATTTCTGCGAGGTGGCGTAATGAAAACAGTTAAAAGAATTTCTTTTTGGAGGCCAAAAGTAAAATGGAGTCATTCACTCTGAGCCCTATCTTTTCACCGATAATTCTTACTTCACTGCAACTGATTACATTGTGCTCCAAGCTGTGAATATACAATTTTTTTTTCTCTCGGTGCATGAAGAAAGCATAAACAGCACTTGCAGATCGAGCACGCTGATAAAAACCGAGCGATTTGAGCTATTTTAGTGTCTCAGCCATGCATCCCCTCGTCTAGAAGTTCCAGGGCAAACTGAAAAAGGTAATCTCATTTGTAATGTGTGACAGCTTATTTGCAAGTATGTACACTGGCAATTTTTTAATGGGCCCGCCAGTGATTCTTCTTCCACTCTTAAAGCTGATTTCACAAAGACACCCTGGAACAGTTTAGATGACACATTGCCATCGCCTGTGAACTCAAGTTATCAATCAAGCACCAATTAACATGCTCGGGAAATCAAGGGCTCTTTGAAGTTCGGCAGTTTGGGAGCAGAGCTACGCATGTCTTTCACATGATGAGTTTCAATTTTATCCACGATGTGAAAAGAAACATGTTCACAGGCAGAGTCCACCTCAGATAATCCACACTGGATAGAACACATGTTCAATTTTTGATCAAACTTTGTCATGTTTAACAAATTTAACTACTGACAGCAAATATGTGACAGATAAGACAGCCAGGGAAAACAACCTCGTTTGTCATATTTTAGTGTTTCAATTGTTCCAGTATCGGATATCCTGTTTTATTTGCTGGTTATAACGCTGTCTTCTCCCCCACACCACTTCCTCTGAAGTAGGTGAAGCTCAAACATTATACAGAACACAGCAGCTGCACAGTCGATGATACTTCCTCATAAAAATGTGAGCGAGAGGATCTGTTTTGCACCTACATGCTGAATAAGAACACAAGACTGTCTCCTAAATGCACCTCTCTTGATTTAAAAAAAGGCCCATTTTTCAGGAACGACGATCATCCTGACATGTTTTTTGTTCATTTGCAGAAAATGTCACTGGGTTTCTGACAATCAGCAGGCAGGCAGGTCCAGGTGCTTTACACAAAAACAGCACCAAGACCATTGCAGAAAAAAACAACAAACGTGTCTGGGAACTATGTATGCTCTGTTAATTAGAGCTGAGATAGCAGAGATTAGTCTTCAAGCACAACCATATTACAGAGTCATGCCAAATAAGGAAAAACAAAAGTAGGAGACAGGCAGACTCACTACAAAAACAATGTCCCAGAGCTACTAATCAGACAACTCCTGATCTAGATCTAGACCTCCGATTACACTAATGAATTCTAATTCTTATGTTTTAGCATGTAAATATGTATTAAAAATGGTAGACAGAAACAATCCCTGCCTACAGGAAAGGTTTTAGCATAAATGAGCCATACTTGTGAGCTTCATGCTGAACCTTTGATGCATTTTTAAAGCAGCAGGAGTTCGTCGTCATATCCTGAAATCTGTCTTTTGGGATTTGCCATTTAATACGGCTCCTTCCCCCCCAATAAGCATTAGCGTGTGTCTTACCTCTGAGGAAAATACTTTCAGCTGTGAAGCACTTTGTCTGGCTGATATTATCGACTAAAAACCTGGACGACACACACGACCATCGTTTTATAGAGTGTGGTGTCAGTGACAATATACAACACGAATAAGACGAAATCAATTTTGAACCAAAGCTGCTGAATGAACTGTATGCCTGAAGTGGCTATGATTTAAAAAGCTTAATTTTTCTGTTGACAAGAAGGATTTGCTGCTGGAGGCTGAGGCCTGCAGACTGAACAGGAACAGTATGTCCAAGTGTAGGACGTAGAGGGAAGTCAGGATGTTTGTTTAAATAAAGACCAATCAGTATTGCAGTAATTACTATTTAAAGCCTTATGCTGCATATTATGCACCAGATGGACATAACATATATCAGGGTGGACGACCTTCATTTAGCACATGATGTGCATCAGAGCTGCTATATGCAAGTGTTTTATTTTGACAGTTGAGGTGCTGCTAACCTGCAGAGACTGGTAGTGTTTACCACCTGCAGTTCAATGTTGTGATGATTCTCAATGTCATTCATCAGTCTTTCATCCCCCAGACAGACTTCAACTCTTCTGTCCTGGGCTACAGCTGCTGCTGATGGTATTCCTTGTTCTGCTCTCTGGGAGATTCGCTGCAACCTGGAGGACCACTAGAACCAGAACCTGCAGCAGGGGCAGAACTGGTTCATATGCAGCAACATGAACCTCACAGAGGCTGCAGAGCAAAACAAGGACGCCTTAAAGTCCACCCGTAATCAGATAGCTGGATACATTTTCCAGCTGCTTTTCGAACAGAGTGGAGGTTTAGTCCATTCGCTGGACGAGAGACTCATTGGAGAGGCAGCTGAATGGCATTGAGGAACACCACAGCAACAACTGAGCAGCATATTTTCTAAACAGAAGACAGTATGGAAAATGAAGAGCAGGCCAACAACATGAAAACAGAGCAGATTGGAATCTCCTTCCAGTGACACCTTTTAGAATAAAATCAGAGCAAAAACAGGATGGTGAGATTGGTTTTTAATATAAATATTAAAATTAAAACCCTAGAGTGTTATTTATTATGTGAATTTACCTGACTAATTTAAACATTATGGTTAAAACCATACAAAATTATATAAAGTACAAGTTTATCCGACTAAATAAATATTAAGGTGCAGGCCCTGGAATATTATTTATTATGTGAATTTACCTGACAAACTTAAATATTATGGTTTAAACCGTACAAATCATATAAAATGAAAGTTTACCTGACTAAATAAATATCAAGGGTAGGAGTTTACTATGTTACATATACAGTATAACTTAAACTGACTAACTTAAATGTTGAGGTCAACGCCCTACAATATTATGAACTCTAAGAAATTACCTGACTATTTTAAAAAATGTATGTTCAGACCCAACAAAATTTACATAACAAATTAAAAGTTTCAGGTGGTGATGGTGGTTTTATAATTGAAGTATGTTTTATGAAGTACAGGATACGGCACCAAACCAGATATGTTAGATGTTGATTGTACCCCAGAGATCCTCATATGATTCTTTGACCAGATCGCCAACCTCTAACATTTACTTAAATACATTCAAAGGGAAGGACAAAAACAGTGAGGAGAGGGTTGCACAGGCTGGATGAGTCAAACAACTACATGTTCCAAGCAACAACTCCCAACAGATTCATCTCTTCCAGCTCTGACTAAGGATTTGAATTTAGTGCCTCAGTTCCTGAAGGTTTGTTTTTGCTGCTCGGGATGCAGAGATCCTTTATGCCTCAGATGTAAAGCCAACAAGCGAACCGACATCATGGGCCCATAAACCAAGCTGACATTCCTGTGCTGTGAAACTCCAAACATGGAGGAATTAATGGAGGGATTCCTAAAACCTGAGGGCATGCTTCAGACTGCAAAGACAGACAAGTGGAACAACAGCATGTATCCATGAATAAAAAAAACAGGGAAAGTAGTTCAGTTTCACTAAAAGATTGCCGCCACTTATCTTAAAAGAATGACAAAACTGAAGTTAATTCACTCAAGTATTCTAACACAGTATAGCGGTTTGTTCATCCTGTTTGGTTAGAAAGCCTGCTACAGTTGATACTTTCCTCCAAGCAGCAAACATCATTAATTATTCATGCACTGTTTGTCTACAGTAAAAGAACAGCAAAGCTCAAAGTACACGATCATGTAATTTACAAATAGTTAAGAGGGTTAAGACGATGCAAAACCATTATCAAAGACTGTGTTTTAAAAAGACTTTTAGAGTAAATTATCATTTTGTGAGGAACAAAAATTTAATCCACAACATAATTCTAAAGAGACAGATTTAAACAGTTTTTACAAGCAGTGCCATAACTTCTGGTACTTAAATAGTCATTTCAAGCTTTAGTTTAAAAGGTATCTCTTAACGATATGCCAATACCAAGTTACACTTGGACACCAAACTTAAAATAAACTTAAGTAATTTGGTATTCTGACCATAAAAATCACATTTGCTATAAAATTGCAAGATTCACTCTGGTTTGCTCTAAGTTTTATGATTACAAGAACATGTGTACAGCACCAAACCTGATACTTGATACTGGTATCAGTGTAAACCTAGAATCACATGCTGGGAAATATATTTGCCATTAAAACACAGGTAGAGCAGATTGCTAAATGCTTATCAAGATTTTCCTCTGTATTTAAAAGGTGTATGAAAATTTGGTGACAAATTAAAGGAAAGCTTGACCCAACAATGAGGTGATCTGGTGGCACTATTGAGCTGGTGGTGGCATTTTGATGGGATGGTTTGGGTCCATTCGTCCCCTTAGAGGGAAGAATTAGTGAAAATCAAGTGATCACCATTCTTCTGTGATGATGTTCATCCCTCTGGTAGAGTTTGAGAGACTTAAAAGATCAATACCAAGGAGCACCGAAGCTGTTCTGCCAACATACGGTGGCCTAACACCTTACATAATTATTTTATGTTGTTTTTTCCTTTGTCATTTTGTCATTCATCTGTACTTATGCCTACACCCGTTCCTCGTGATTGTTCAAGTATTTGTCTTCTCAAAGTACTGCCATCTGTGTCAAGCCCCACATAGCAGTTATTCAGGGCTGCTTAGAAGTACCTACACTAGAGAAGGTCCATTTTTACTTGAAAGAGGTTCTATGGGGGCACTTCTTTGGTCAGAATATGCATAAAGGTTCAGGCCCACCTGGGGTGCCCAGATGGCCAGGGGGGCCCATGCATGAGAGCTATAGTCCTTACATGGTATATATATATATATATATATAAAGCTATAGTCTTTTACATACTCACTGTGGATAAATTCCACTCAGTGTGATTTGCCTTGAATCTCTCTGCTTTCCACTTTCCTGTCTCTATCTCCAACTGTCAGTAAAATTTGGTAAAAAATGCCCAAAAATATTTAAAACTGAGCTTCCCTAAATGGTCCACAACAGCTAAATAAGGTACCAGGAAAGTCTACAATCGTACAATTTCATTTAGCAGATGCTTTTATCCAAAGCAACGTACATCTGAGAGCAGTTACAAAATGAGCAAGGATCTAGTCAGGAGAAAACAATGTGGATAAGTGCCATAAAACAAGTTCAAGTGTGATAATAGGACCTCGTGCCCACAGGCAGTGTGAACGTAATAGAATTTTTAAAAAATTTTTTGCAGTCTGTCAAGTACAAATGCGTTCAGTGAAGAGCTGGGTTTTTAGTCTTTTCTTAAAGACTGAGAGAGACTTTGCAGATCGAACTGAGTTTAGTAGCTCATTCCACCACCAGGGAACTACAGAGGAGAAGAGTCTAGCTATCCACCGGCCCTGTTGTGGTGGTTGTATCAGGCGCCTTTTGTTGGTCGAGTGTAGTGAGCGAGAGGGAATGTAGACCTGAATGAGAGAGTCAGGTTGGAGGTAGTTCTTTTCACTGCATTCTGGATCTTCTGCAGGAGTTTTGCTGCATGTTCAAACACGAAGCATCTGATCTTCCTGATATTGTCTAGGGTGAATCGACACGACCAAGAAACAGAGGCCAAATGAGCCCTGAGGGTTAGTTGGTCATCGATCATGTCAACCAAGTTACTGGCAGACTTTATGGTTAGAGTTCCCTGAGCCTCACCTGTGTGGACATCTGGCAGGTTCTGCACTTTCTGGAACTAAGTCCACAGGTGTTCAAGAGAGGACATAAGATGTTAAAAACTAATGTGAGTTAATATAGGCCTCCTGGTTTTGCCTCCTTAACTTTGATATTGTGACTGTATTGGTGTGAATAATGTCCTAAGGTTCTCAGTCAGACCCACTTCTCATTTGTCATGTCCAGCTTCAAAAGATCACAGTTACCAGAATTTTAAACTCAAGGGTTCATAACAGAAATCCACCAACATCACTCGCGTTACATCCCATTTTTTATACAGTTTATGGTTTTAACAAAGAGACACAAATAAAAAAAAAAAACTGTAGTGAAAATAGTTTTTACCTTGTTTACATGTTAATATGGTCTTTTCATCTGCTAGAAGACATATCATGAGTAAAATAAGCAGTCATTACCTGGCATTTCTGGCTTTAAACTGCAGTCTACTGATGACAGTCTCAAAAATACGGATTCAGACTTACAGGATTTCGTCTGTAACAAACCTGAGGAACCAATCCTGTCAGTTTGCAGGGTGGAGTTTTCTGTATCATTTTTCTCCTTCAGAATCAGTTTCTGCTTTGAACAGGGACTGCAGAATTACTCCAATATTACAGGTTGTCAGTGTGGAGAGTAGAGCAGCTTTACAGCATTTAAGCAGAGTTGTAGATGAACTGGTGTGCTCGAGTTGCAACAAGAAGTGGAAGAATAGGTAGGGAAAGAGGCATGGACTTCATAGATGTGCAAATTCTAGAGGAAGCAGTGGTGTGGTGTTATAACTAAAGCATTTCAAGAGAGGTAGGGATCAGTTTTATGGGAAAAAAAAACCTTCTAAATACATAACTTTGATACACAGAGATGAGTTTTTCAGAGTTCAATCAATGACCAGCGGGGGCACTTTTATGTGATATATCAACAAGAATCTATCATGTGTGCAGTGAAAAATAAAATCCTGCATATTGTTGTCTCTTGCGCAGCCATCCAGTTGGTGTAGATCTTTTTGAAACGTCTGTATCACTGACCTCTCCTTACAGCTGCCTGCATTCATATCCTCTATCATGTAAACAGCTTGTTAAAATAGAATTAGTAAGAGATCGAGAAACACCAAAAGATGAGTTTTGTAAACTTTGAATGTTCTACTAGACATCAACTTTTAACAAACCATCAGTGTATTCAAATATTGACACAATGAAAAAATGCACCTGAATGACTGCAGGACAGATTTTATTCCTGATACTGAAATCACACTGTGATCACATCTGTTTTTAAAGTGCGTTTGCACTGAAGAAAGACAATCCCAGGATGTTGACGACGAAGCTGTCACTTTGAATCATCTGTTACATGAAGCCTCTCTCAAAAGTACACTTTCTCTTCACTCTATAAATGCCAGCTAATGCAAAGCATCAGATTTGTCTCCTGTGACCTTTATTAGAGCTGATAGCGGCAGCCATGGATACCGGGGAGCTCCATGTTGGCACAACAAAGGCTTGTAGTGGAGCTAGATTACAGATGTGTGTGATAGGAGGTAAAATGACAAGCAAGTATTATCCTTTACTGATGTGATAATTACCTGCAGTCGACTGCCTCAGAAAGGTTATCTCACACACAGACAACCTGGAAACGCTCCAGGAAACTGCAGCGCCGCGACGTAGCAGGTTGTTTATGAGAGGTGCGTCATTTCAAATCCAGGAGTGTTGGAAACTGTTTATGTGACAGTGACACACTTGATAGATTGATTGATTAATGATGAATAAATTCAATCTGCTTCAATTGTTGCACAAATTCCCAGAGGGATGCCTTTTAATTGAATGTTTTTCTTGGAAGTGAAATTCATCTGCCAGCAGTACAATCGTTGTTTTCAACTTCTTTTTTTTTCAGTTCATGAGAGTTACTGTGAGGCATGCTGCAGAGAGCGAGGATGCTGTGAATTGTATATTTCTAAGGGAAAGGACAGGCTCGGTTTTCGCTCCTGGCTCATTTTCACTCACTGTGGGTTTATTTTTCACTGCAACATAAAGTCCTGCACCTCTATAGAAACAGCACAACTATGGCCAGAAGTACAACAATTTTTAAAAAAAAAAAAGTGTTTAGTGCAGCTGTTTTGCCACCAATCATTAACAAGCAAAAAAAAACTTGAATTTCTTTGAATATTGCATTTAAAAAAAAAATTAAAACTGCCCATAGGTGTTACCAATACTCTGCAGGCTGTAGATATTTTACTCTTTACAATTTTACAAATCTAAAACATGGCATTTTCCCCATAACTCTGCACATCCACACATATATTTCACCATGCAGAATGTATCTCAAAATAACTCGCTGACAACTCACTCCGCTGCATATAGTTTTGGCACCAGGCTGCATTTATTTAATTGCTAAATGGTTAGGTATATGGTTTATTTTCCTCCCATTCTCTCTAATTATTTTCCATACTGGTCTCCTCTCTGCTTTGTGTAAACATAAGCTGTAGTTCAGCTGAACATTTACTCAATTATTGTCATGTGGCTGACAGCTGAGTCACTCATGGCTGCTCAGTTATGCTGTGGATCGCAGAATTCAAATCCTAATTTTTAAATAAGCAATGTACAATAACAAGATGTTGATGAAATTTTCTGATTTTTAGGCTTAGATTTCATTCATTTATAAAGGACAGTTGGAGAGTTGAAAATCTGACGATTCTCTCAGTTTTTACAGTTTCTGGCTCTGATAAATGATGTAATAGTGATGATTTTTTTTAAAGATAACATGCTTTTCAAGCCTGCCAGAGGTTCAGAGGGTTAAATAAACATCTCGTGAAATCAAATCAAGTTCGCATCTAGAAGGTTGCAACATTAAAAAAAAAAATCGTCCCTTTTAAAGAATTTGGTTGATCCCTCTTTTGTTAATTTGATGCAAGCCGAAATTACATCAGATGACAGTATAATCCAACATCATTATCAACATCAAAATGTGTTTGATGCTGTTTAGCCCGCGGCTGACGGCAGTGCAGCCTCTGTAACGGGATGATATGGATTACACTTTGCTAACCGACCTTGCCCCCCGCTCATTTTTTATGCCTGCCAGTCGAACACAGTGGTGACCGCATGCGTCGCATCGTTGCCAAATAAAACCCAAATATCCCTCTGATGATTAAGGTCACTCATACACTGCTCTACACAAGCTATCCTCTTATAAGCCTCACAGAGTAGGAGGAAGGGGGGGGGGTGTTGACCACTTGGACTCCAGTCAGCCTTGATGTCTTGATTTTGTCTCCTCAGCGCTGCTCAGGTTCTCTTTGCTTCACTGCAACAGCTGATCGCCATAACAGCACAATACAGCAAAGTTTCCCTCTGAGGCAGTGTGACCTGTTGTTGGCTTTCATTTGTGTGTCAGTTCAGAGGTTTAAGCTTCTTCATGAGAAGTTTATCCCTGGATCACAGGGATCTGCAGGGCTCACCGGTCATTTGCTGTCAGTATCCCAAGAGCTCAGATTGTTAAGGGCTGCTTTATTCTGAAATATGATGGAAATGTGTTGGACTAATTTGGCTTTAGCAGGATTGGCTGAATATTAGTCCACTCATCCAATGGATTATCCCACGGCTGCAATGAACATACTGTACACAGACAGATCTGTCAAACACCCATTTATATCTCATTTTCCTCTAATATTTAGTTTTTCTTTCTGCTGCATTCATCTCATCACTTTCCATGATGATGACAGCATTTATATCCAACACAGCGCCTGGTGCTGACACTGTAAATCTGCGCAGCATGTAATGCTGGTAATGGTGAAAGCTTTGGGAGTTCTTACCCGGTGAGGTGAGCTTATCTGCACAGACAGCATGTGTATTCATTTAATCTGAGTTCAACATCAGGTGTCAAGTACAATTACACACTGATGCACATGCATTCAGCAAAATGCTTTTACATTAACACTATGGATTCAGATGCTCATAAGTACTTTATTCCTGCTAATAAAGCACTGGTGGGTGTTTTTCTTTTGCAACTAGATGAAAATGATTACATTTTGATGACATGTAAATACAGATTAATTAGTTAATCGGCCACAAGATTAAAAATAATTATTGCACACTGATATTAGCTTTTTTCCCTCAAGTATTCCTTCACTGTTGTCAGGATTTTCCTCCTAATTTCCTCTCCAGCAGCAACATGACTGACCTTCCTATTGGTTGTGCCATGTTGAAGTGACAGCTGGTGTGATGTAATAACACCCCCTCCGCTAGACAAGTTATAAAGAGCAATATCTAGTTCCATGGATTGAGATAAGCTTACGTAGATTAATGCTGTGGGACACTGAAATGTTTGTTGTATAAAAGCTCTGTTTATAAAACAATGTGTCATTGCCGTATATGAAAACTCTGATCTGGCAGATGGCCTGAGCTCCAAGAGTTCCTCCATGTTAAAGGCACTGCCAGTCTACGGTTTGTGTTCCTGTGGCTTAATGGGATTTTAGACTCTTCATTCAAATAAATTATATATAGAAAAACTGGGATTATTTTACAGGCTGTTTAATCTCTCTCTTTTTTTTTTTCCAAAACTGAGCCTGCCCCACGGTTTTAGCATTCGTGGAAAAGTGGAGCGACTGTGAGTGCTACAATCAATGAACGCTAGAGTGCAGGCGGCCTATCAGCTCAGAGAGCCAGAGAGATGCCCTGTGGACCGTTTCACTAACGTGAAGCGTGCTCAGTCGATTTGACTCACTTCAGCCCCACTGCCGTGCCCGCCTTTCCACAAGCGTTCCCATCCTGCTCGACAACGACAGACACGAGGCTTCACCAGAGCTGCTCCGCCACCGCAGGACACGGTGCCCTTTTGCACTGAAGAACAGCTTCATCCCTCCCAGCTTTAGGTGCCACTCAGAGGACAGCAGGGCACCAGCCGGCTTCTGCGCCTTGGATCATCCAGCTACTTGCCAGACAAACAGAACTCTGGTGAAGACACTTTTATGGTGCCACAGCAGAGGCCCCTTCACTTCCTGAACTGGGCTTCAAGATTCTGCGCCGCAACTTGACTTCCACTACAGATCCCATCATGCCTCACTCCTTCCAGCAGAAAAAAGGTGAGACTTCTTTCTTCTGAGCAGCATAGCAATTAAAATGGCAATATTTGAGTGGTGGTGCCAGATAAATGAATGCTCACTGTAGCTTTTCTGCACAAGAGAATAAATTCTTAGTAAAAATGTATTGAGTTGAAGTGGACTTTAAATTTTTGAAACTTGACATGCGACTCTAGAATATGATATTACCACTGTCTGCCACATATGAGGACATAATGACTTGACTGGGTAGCAAAATGCTTTAATAAAAATCATAAAATGGTACCCAAATGTCAAGTTTTATGTATAATTTAGGTTTATCCGACATTGCATTAAGTTTTGTGATTATAAATACAATTTGTCTTACATACGTGCATCTGTTTTTAGTTTTGCTTCTGAAATAAGACAAATAAAGTTAAGTTAATCAATTTTCCTGCTTCACGAGAATGTCACACCTCAACAAGATGGATGACAGTGAAACTACTTCATACAAAGGCCACACACACTGGCTCGTTCACACCTGCATTGATAAATCTGTATATTTCCATACAGCTTTCATGTTGATCATCTAATCTCTGAGATCAAATCAATAGTCGCAACACAACATTACAGGCATGCAAAGTACCAGTAAAGGACATACAGTGGGCACGGGTTGCGATAAAACAACTGACATCTGATAAGCAAATGGGAGTACCGACTCTAATAAATAATACCCTCACAGGTTTTATCTGCAGTATGTAAAAACATGTAAAATAGACATTTACTGCAAGCCAAGATCCGATATGAACAATTTCAGAGCTTTTTGATTCACTTTTGATTTTCCTGCCAGCTGTACACTTCAAGAATTCTCTCCCGTCTGCACAAAGGACGCTAAAAACAAAGACGAGTGGTTTAGGTAAACCAAAAAAGACGTCTCACATCCACATCCTTTGTTTTCTAATGTTTGAACGCTGTTAACAGATCATTAACACACACAATGCGATCCACACTTTGGCTAGAAAATGTGACTGTCTGTTGAATTCACATGTGCTACCACACAAAGAGTCACTTGTGGTACCGTGCATGCAGAGCACAGCATTTTTCAAAGTGCAGCAGATATCAAAAGTGGCTTTTCTGCGCGATGTAGAGCAGATAACAATGATGTGAATGTGTCGAACGCAGTCTGAACTTCCACCTGGCGTTTCCTGGGCTGTAGAGCTGCTTTTAATGAACGCACGGAGGGATGCAGTAACACTCAGTGCAGAAAAAAGAAAAAAAAACTTCATTTCTAACTTGCACAAATTCAGGTTAATGAGGCCTGATGGTTATATGAGTTGATTTGTTTCTAGCAAATATAAACCGTGGGAGGTTTTCCAGAGTTTAGAAGAAGAAAGCGCTGCCTGACTTTATCTGAAATAAGGGTGTAGGCGCTGATGAGAAATAGTTTCATGAGAAGATTTAATCAAAGAGATGCATTTTTAAGTCAAATTTACACAGATTATTCAGACACTGGAGAAGAAACTGAAAAAGATGTGGCATTTTCTTTGTTTGGGAATTAATAATTCAGCTGTACATGTGCATTAGATACATTATGCATATATGTTCCTTGATATTTTATTTAAATAAAATGCAGGAATTATCTCATCTTGAATCCATGTCAGCACCCAGAGTTTGAGGGTTTTCTGGGGCTTGGTGGGATTGCTTTCATCCTCCCCAATCCCATGTTTCCATGTTGCATTTAAATCCATTTACTGCTTTGGCTGGAGGAAATAAAACCTGATATGAAAATACACCTATGGAGGCAGGGAATGTTTGATGCAGATGCAATCTTGATTCCTCTCATAAAAAAAAAAAACACTTATTTAGAGCTCCTGTTTTTGCATTTATTAAAAGCATTTCATTTTTCTAAAAGCAGAAAACCTGACTTTTAATATCTGGATTTGAGGTTATCAAATATGCATATGCGTTTAATGAGAATTTTAAGAATTCTTTACCCAGGATTGCACTCAAATTTTATGATTTTTCTAAAAGATAAGCAGCAGAAACAGAAAGCTGGAGCGGTGGATGTGTTAAGTGCTCGGTTGCTGCTTTGTGCATGGCTCTTGTTGAACCATGGCCTGGAGCTAGGTGTGTGTAGTTCCTGTTTAACCAGCCCTGTAGACCAGTATCAGGAGCTGGCATTAGATGCAGGCAGCCACTTTGACCTGGCAGTGGAGGCAGTGTAACATGGGAGAATTTGATATGGTTGAAATCAAAATTGGGCCACAGCATGATGGAGTTCAGGGTCAAGAGAGAGAAAAAGCAGCAAGGAAAGAAGCTGCAACAGTTAACTGGAGGAATAACGTAAGTCTCCCGCAACAAAACGCTGCATCTGTGTGGAGAGAATTTCTGCACACTGATAATGTGAAGACTTTTGCAGCAGTTGTACGTCTACTGGACAAACAGTATGGACCCGCTGGGCAGTGGGAGTGGGCACTGAGCACATACATAGCAAAGAATTCAAACGGGTTCAGCAACATTGAGCCTTGACCGTTTACATTACCACAAACTTGTTGACAGTGGAAGATTCCACTGGTTGAGTGGAAATACACTCCAAATGTTACCTCTATTGCCTAAACAGTGCAAATGGTAAACTTGAAATTAATTCTGCTCAATCTTTGTGCTCGGTTTTTCCACGAAGCTCTGTTTACTTTTGATCCGAGACATTGAAATCGGTAGACGTCATTTTTTGAAACGGCATGTTTGTGTTTGACATCATGTTCAGTCATAGTGTGAAATATTGAAGCAGGTGTTTTATAGAGATACACTGAATACTATACAGCAGTGATTCCCAGCCTTTTACGTACAACATCACATCTGATAGACACAAGGACCTCATCATCAGACTTAAATTCATAAACATGCTCATTTTAGCTGGTTTTAAAGAGGAGTAAAGGCAAAAAAAGTGAATATCTTAATGATAAATGTCATATATTTCATATACATTAGTGTTTAGATCTGTTTAGATGCATCCTACTAGATGATCTGTTTATCTATTCCTTTTTTTCATAAATATACTTATTACTTGTAATTATGTTTATATATTAGTTTTAGCGAAATATTTTAATATTACATTCAGCTAATTTTTACAACCACTTACACATTCATTTGAATTATGCAAACTGTTCATCCAATACAGTAAGCTTTCCAATGATCAATGCTTTTAGCCATAATTTATACTTGTGTAAAGTTGTATTCATTACTTTAGCTAATTCTTTCAACCATTTATCTTATTACTTTTATGTTTTACCTGTTTATCCAAAATTTTTAGCTATTTTAATGGCATACTGAGTATTTTTTTAGCTTATTAGCTTATTTCAATAATTTATTTACTTATTTTTGTCTATTTCATCTGTTTGTCCTTCACTAGCTATTTTAATAATATATTTATTACTTGAGATCAATTATTTTAACTTTCTATTCGTTGCTTTCAGCTATCTGAACTCTGAGAAAGTACTTTAAGTTATTTTATTGCTATCTATTTTATTTAACTGCTGTTTATCCCTATTTTTAGCTAGCTATTTTAACTGAGATCCGCTGTTTTGCCTGTGTATCACTTTCAGGTAAATATGTCAAATATTTATTCAGAAATTTGGTTAACTATTTCAAACAATTATTCTAAGGATTATCAGATACAGTACTCATCATTCTTTCCAATTATCGGTATTGGCTTTTTTTTGTAAACCGATTTCCGATAAAACAAGAAAACATGCTACTTTGGCTCTGATGTCACCGCCTCTTTCTGATTAGTTAAATGTTACAAGCAACAGCCAATCAACATTGAAAGACAAATGTTGAAAAGTTCTCATTTAACTAAATATATTTAAACATAAATAAGCAAGCCTAGTGTTACACTGGAGTGTGTGCAAATCTAAACTCTGAACCTAATGTTAGAATTTTTGCTGCAAATATATGTCAGTTCCAAATATTTGTTATTAATCTCAGTGATTATTAATAATCAGTATCGGCCCTAAATAAACAAACACATCAGTCAGCCCCTAGTTTATTCTGTCTTAACTAGCGATTCATACGGATTATCCCAAGCTTGTAGCTAACAGTTTAGCATTGCTGCTGACTTGTGAAACAGGTGCGCTCAAGCAGGTACAAATATCGGGTTAGGAATCCCTCCTGTAATGAGGAGTGTTCAAGTGCTGAATGTAAAAGAAAAAACCCCAAAATGCTGTGACATGAGGAAGGAGCCTGCAACATTTCCAACACACACCCAGCACAGGAGTATCGGCAGCCTGATGCTAGCTAATAGGTATTGTGACAGTGGAGCAGAAAAGGGGGTTGATTCCGACAGATGATTCTTATTGGATCATTATTGAGGGTGGTGCAAAGAAATAAGACCCACTTGTTTACCATTTGAATCCCTGTGCTAAAGCTTGCTGTCAGGGAGCGGGTACCTCTGTTAAAATACCAAACTGAATCCACATGGAGACACATAACAAGGCTTTGAAACTAATCCGTGCAGAAGTTGTCCCAAATTTTAACAACTCCTCCTCGTGTGCACTTGGAACTCCTGCATTTTGCAGCCCTGGGCGTGTGAAAGAGGAAAGACACAGCAAACACTCAGATTGTTGGGATTTTGTGAGGATGGTGGCAACTGCTTTCACTGCATATCCTCATGTTTAGTGGAAGTAACTGACCCATCATCCAGCAGATGGCACACTGGCAAGGGACTGTTTGTGGTATGCGTGGAAAATTCCATCAAGTTCAACTCTGCAGGCTGCATTCCTGGCTCCTCTCAGCTGGCCTCGAGAAAGTCCTGAATCTACATGCTTTGATTTGACTAAATTGGAATTCTAGTCCACGAACATGCCTCTGCTCTCACTATAACCTTAGCATGTAGCTTGCACAGGCAAACTGGTGAACTCAAGGCTATCCACACAGGCGCAGAACAGAAACTTACTCCAAAGTTCTTTTTTGCAAATGTCTTTTGTTTGTGAAAAGAACTGATGAAGGAGAGTAAAAAAACATCTTTAACAAAGCTTTTACGCGTCCAGAGAGCCTTGGAATTGACCACTGGAGCCGAATACCGCAAAATACACGTACAGAGTCTGAATACAAGTATTTCATAAAAGGCCCTGAAACCGTCTGAATACACTTCAGCACCAAAATGATCATATTCACTTTTTTGTGTGTTCACATATAATCATGGTACTGCTTTAAGATAAGTGTGAACCTCTGCGAGCTCCTTATCTCTATTATTCGGTGCTGCTGGTAATCTTCCTGTGTGTGTTTAACCTTGTCAGGAGGGATGAAAGCCAACTTTCAACCCGCAGAGAGTGTGTGTGCGTGCAGACACACATGGCAGCATTGTTGCAAACTGACACGATTTCATGTCAGAATATCACTTGTCTGTTTGTCTGTTAATTAAAAAAGCAAGAGGCAAGCTTCCAAGGAAAAGCGCGCTCATCATTACCTGCACGGAGAATCTTTTGAAGTGAATTTTTCCCTGCATGTATTTTTCACACCTCAGGTTCTTTAACAGACGTCATAAATTATGCATGCCGTACTGTATGTTTTCAATGATCTATTCAAACAGATGATCAAGGAAAAATGTATAAATACATACAATGAGACGCGGAGAACAAATCTTTTAATTGACACGCTGCAGCCGAGATGCAGTTCAGACCTGCAGTAGTGACGGTGTTTGACAAAGAGCAACTTAGTTGTGGACAAATGCAGGGAAAAAAAATGCTTCTGGGATGCATGGAGTTAAAAAAGTGAAACTTAACAATATAAAAAGAAATTCTTTTAAAGAAAGGAACTAAAAAGACTTCTGTAGCTAACAGCATTATCTGTTTGGTGTTACAGCGTGGTTGCATCATGCCTCTCAGAACAAAACTCCACACTCACATCTTTGCTGACAATGAACACTGAAGTTGGCAGAAATTTGCTGTGAAACGAGACAAAAGTGTGCAGTTTATGAAAAAAAAAAGTGAGGCAACCTCCGGGCCTCAGGCTTTTGTCAGTGGGCATTTCTATTCAATGACCTATCATGCACCAAGTATAGGCAATGATACGGCTTAGAGATGTTTCACACTGTGTCAGAAGTGTACAAGAGGGTTTTTTTTGTTGTAAATGTGCAGCTGTTACTGACCGGCCGGACTTGAATCACTGTCACAACCTGTTTGGGCTGTGATTGTTTCTAAACAGCGTTAGACAAAGAGACCAGGACCTGAACGTCATGGCCGCTTGTTTAATTATACAGCCTGAACGGAGATCAAAGATTAACCGATAATGTGATAATGTACCCCCTATCAGTTCAGACGGGGGCATATCGATCAGCCACTCTGCACTCTCCCTCTGTCCTCTGTAAGTGGGTCATTTATTTTTGCTAGGAATTGGTTGAGTAAAAGTTTGCCAAGGATTTGCAGTAATTATCTCATCCTTCTATAGCCGAGCACAGCATGGGGCCTCGGTAAATTACACATCTCTCTCCGAACTCCTGGATGGTTTATGGCCGTGCATTATGCATAACTGTGCTGGAGCGCCTTAAACATCCCCCAAGTGGATTGAAATAAAGTTGACGCTGCTCTTTGTTTGGAGCTCAACACAGCCTTTATTTGGCAGTGCTGAATCGGAGATTGCTGTGAAAAAAAAAAAAGTGCATCTTAATTATTTTGGGGACTTTTTTTTTTCTTTCTCCCAAATGGTTTACGAACACCTGGAGTGTTTTTAGTGGGATGCCGGATCCAGATGGGCGGATGCTCAGGAGATCCGCAGGGAGATGATGGTTACATTATAGCAGTGTGTCGCCACACAAAGGGTTAAAAAAAGACGGAAAGAAAAAGCAGTGTGTTGTTTGCTGAATGATAAAGGTAACAGGCTGCATGAACGCCCCAGATGTCAATTAGTCAATAGTGTGTGAAGGCTTCAGATTAAATCTCAGAATTTCTCTCAAAAATGTCACTTAAATTTGACATAAAAGTATAAAATCATAATAAATTTAGAAGATATTCCACAAAGATTTTAACTGTAGGTGCAGAAAAGGAGAAAAGCAAATGAAATACAAATCCACCTGACAACGCTGTGTGTTCCAACAGGGGATGTGCTGATTATCAACACCAGTAACATTTACTAGAATGGAGTTTATCTGTACAAAGATGAGCATATCAGCTTCATTACTCAAATATTTAACTGATGCTGTGCTACCGCTTAACAATCCAACGCAAGAATGTCCACAAATGTTAAATATTTTGTCAGTTTCTTATATTAACTACTCAAAATAAAGGATTTATTTCAAAGAGGGACTGTTACAAGGTAACTCAGCTGACACTTGCACTGTTCTAATAAGTCTTACATATTAATTCTATTGTTCTTCTCTATCCTCCAGCCCAGCAAATGCTCCTTCTGTGCCAAGGAGTGAACGGGATGAGAAAAGACGGAGAATCCGTGGTTTGGAATCACCACAAACAAAGTTTCCAAGGTGAGTCACCGACAGTAAAATGCGTGCCCACAACTGAAATGAACACAACTTTTCAGATGCTGTCATCGGCATCCCCGAGCCGAGAATCACAAGCCACCTATTAGCTGGTAAACAAGGCAGAAATTCACACCAGCTCTCCCCTCCGCGCAGGGATGAAACAGATCTACACGGTTCAAGCTTCCCTTTCATTTCATGCAAAACCCCGGCTGCTGATGGTTTCAGACTAAGAAAAGCACCAAAAAACTCAACACTAAGAGGCTGAAGAGCTAAAAAAAAAAAAAAAAAAAAAAAGAAAAAAGAAAGACTTAGTTTATTCTTGCCCAACTCTGCAAAATGATGCAATAGGGAGTACACATGCCTTAAATTAAATGGTGGAGTGAGAAGAAAAAAATCACAGCAATGCATTCAATTCATTTTCCAGGAATGTTTCACTTTGCATTTATAAGTGTGCACATCACCTGGCATTATCGAGGCATCCTCCCATTTTCTAATTAATCACAATAATCCAATCAAAAATGTTAATTATCAGAAAAAACATATACCTTGTATACATATATATATAGTATAATATAATAGCAAAAACACCTAGATCTGACAGCATTTTAAACATTAATGGGGTTATAATTCATTCACATTAACTTCTCTGCGGACTGGAGATGCAACAAGTTTTCTATCTATACAACCCTGAAATTCTAGGTTGAAGCAACAATCAGCCCAAAGCGTAAAAGTCAGGACAAGAACCGTTTTACGCGCAGACCAGAATATGTATATTTAAAAAAAAATACAGAAACTCTCAACCTACCAATTCAACCAAGCGCTGAGATTAACTGAAAAGTCACATCCGAACGCTCAACTGACTGCCTACACACTTGTGAACAATAAATCTATTAAAGCTCTCCTTTGCTTTTTTGGTTGCAAACAAACCCCGCGATGGTGATTCGCAGCATTCTCCGTCTATGAAGTCAGCGTACCTGCAGGAAAATGTGGCTTTTACAAACGCGACAAGAAGCAGTGAACACGCCTGTCACATCGACCTGTCCGCATGGGCCTAATTAAGAGGTCGCTCTGTGTGCTGCACATGGAGGGTCTGTGTGTTAAATGCGACGGAACGATACATTGCTCAAGTCATGGAATATAAATTAGTTCTGAGAATTTCGGGGGCTGGGTTTAAGGCACTGGTGACGTCTCCGGCTCGACGTCCTGTGACTGTGGACTCAACCAAACGCGGGGGGATTTGGATCCTCGTGAAACAATTTTACGTGGGATTTTAGTGAATTATATGGAATTTTTTGCGCGTTTGAACATTTAATCCACGCTATTTTTACTGCAAAATCCTCCGTGCGTAAGGCGCGCCAGGAAAAGCGCTTTTCAAATCGGTTGTCGTCGCCACTCTAGAAAAAGCTGTCTCTCCCCTGCTCTGGGGAAGTGGTACGGTCTCGGGCTCAAATTCCGAGAATTGTGCTCGTCTGATTCTTAGAACTGGGGTTCTTAGAAGTGGTGATGCAAGAAGTTTCTAGGAAAGCGCTACCAGGTGATTTTTTAAATTCCTTTTTCCTCTAATTTGGCGCGAAGTTGTTATCTGCTCTTGTATTGCCGATGTTTTTTAGCTGTTTGTCCGTTCTGTTGCTGTTGGATGCGTGTTGTGGAGCTGTGCGTGTGTGTGACTGTGAGACTGTGAACAGTGAAACTCTGGAGAGGCTGCTGCGGTGACAGCCAGCGCAGCTGCGCTTCTGACAGATCGGCGATGCGCTGGTCGCCTGGTGAAGGCAGCGGGGCAGACAGACAAACGGAGAGACGGAGAGAGAGCAGCAGCCTCTCTCCGTCTCTCCCACGGACTCATGTTGTAAAAGCTCTAAAAACGAGTAAAAAAATAATCAGGAAAAGAACGATAAAAATGGGAGCTTTTGAGCGCAGTCCAGAGCCCGGGTGGTGGTGCGCGCCGCTCGGCTGGATGTCGATGCGCTCTGATTTAACGCCACTTTGTCCATCCAAAGTGTCAACACACGGGGTCACAGTGAAGAAGCGGCGGCTGTCACACCAACTTTACTGGCCGCATGGCAGCCGCAGATTCGGGTTGTGTGTTTTTAAATTTTTTTTTCTTGCGGTAATTTGCTCTAATGGAGCGCAAAAAGGCTGCGCCGAACAAGCCCTCCTGTTACCGTAACATTATAGCGGAAATCTTCTTCGCGCTGATGGGTGTGTGAGAGCGTGTGTGTGTGCGTGTGTGTGTGTTGTTTTTCCGCGGTGGAAGCTACAGGACACGTCGTCGCACTAACTTGTCTCTTGTGTTTCCACTGTGACTGTCAGGCTGCTGCGCGATGACCAAAAACTAAGTTGAGTGGTTGAAGCGAGATGCGCGCAGAGTTTGGCACCTTTTACGCACAGGAGCGGATTCAAGATTGTATAGAAACGCATGAAGATGAGAATAAATTAAAGAGAGATGTTGAGAAGCGTGATGCGTGGATGATAAAAATGTGTTTTAATAGTTGCCCTCCCAATAGATTTTCCTTTAATACGCTGATTCTGCTGGTTGGTTGTCAGCGGCAGCAGGACCTTATTTACCAGCAGTCAGTTTAAGGTGCATTCTGTCCTGCTTCTATTTTCGGACGTGTCCAATTACACACTTAAAGTCTTGACATTGACTTTAAAGACACTGTCATTAAAAAGCCGCCCGCTCGTACTGAAGCCAAATCTACCGTGAGTTAATGAAATGTTAGTTTTTCGCTCTCATCAAGTAATTGACCCAGAAATGCACATGGTCGTTTTTGCGCTGCTCCACAACAACACGCTGTCACCGGGTTCAACACAGCAAACAGTTAAACTGTTACTTGTGTAACCTCGCAGGGTTACACCGGGTTGTGTGGAAGATTGTGTTGTGGAGGACATCTTGCGGTTGAAATTCAAAACTGGATGTTATTCGTGAAAAAGTTAATTAATAAGTGAGCTGCATGTCGAAAACTGTTTCCCTTTATTTCGCAGCGTGTCAGTTCTGAAAGTCCGCCGAGTTGGAAGCAGACTGAACTTTTTGTCCTTAGAAAAACGGACAGTTTGTTCTCATATATTGAATAAATAACGCATGTTATATTTTTAATGAATCAGCCAAGTGTTTAGGTTTATATTTCTGCAAAATACATTTAAATTAATAAGGCGGTTATTACAGAAATCTATCATGAATATTGTTGTCTTCCCCTGTCAGTTCTAAGTGCTGCAGTTTTTCATTCGTCTAAATAATCTAATTCAAACTTGGTGTGTTACATTAAGCTGTCAACCAGTGGTTCAGACAAAGAGAGACAGTGAGGTGGAGAGAAATGATTCCAAAGGTACAAATTTAAATGTCTAGACAGTGTTTACTTAATAAATGGCGCCGCCTTCTGGTGATCTTAGCATCTGTTTTTATAGTCTGCTGCCTTTGAGGATCATAAATAACTTCAGTTAATTTATTTGAAGATTATCTCCGCTCCAGTGTGTTCAAACTGATGTGAAGCTTTGTGGCTTCACAGCAAAATAAACCCATCAAGGACACTTTCTTCCCCCCATTTTTCGTTGTTGTTGATAAAATAATCTTTCTATCTTTATGTCTCTCTTCTGTTTGCAGAACTTGACAAAATGGCTTGCGCAGCAGACAGCTGCATACAATTCACACGCCACGCAAGTGATGTTCTGCTCAACCTGAATCGGCTTCGCAGCAGAGACATCCTCACAGATGTCACTATTCTGGTCAACCGGCAGCAGTTTCGTGCACATAAGACCGTTCTCATGGCTTGCAGGTGTGTATTGTTTAAGATTTAAGTAAGTTTTTCTGCAGCTGTGAGAACAATCAGTGACTGATCTGATGTTTGTGTCTCTTTTTTCTGTCTCCTGGCTGCAGTGGGCTGTTTTACACTATCTTTACTGACTCCCACAAGTGCAACCTTAATGCTATCAGTCTGGACCCAAAGGTGGACCCAGAGGGCTTTGCCATCCTGCTGGAGTTCATGTACACCTCCCGTCTCACACTAAAGGAGAGTCTGATCATGGCTATCATGAATACAGCCATCTACCTGCAGATGGACCACGTTGTGGACACCTGCCACAGGTTCATCAAATCCAGGTCAGTGGAAAACAATTCCTTTACAAATCAGTAAAAAAAATCCAATCAGTTATTAGGGCTGAACAATTAATCAATTGCAATTGGAAACAATGCAATTCTAAAATTAAAATACAGCAATTTAGGCTACGCAGCGCATCTAAACCAGGATTTAAAGAGTTGTGTCAATGCCGTCCTCCTTGTGTGATAATTGCACTTTTGACAATATCTCATGTGGTAATGCATCATCACATTTTAAATCTATTACACAGTGAATATTAATCTGACTTTAAAAAATGCAATTGTAAGTCAGATTGCAATCTCTGTTGGAAAAATTCCATATTTTCCCCACATCGTTCAACTGCTGTGATTCTCAGCGTCCTCTGTTTACAATCTTCTCACTCTCCTCACAGTGATCCGTCTGCCAAGTTGCCCAGAGATGAGTTTCTGGTCAGTCCCCTGGTTTTACCTCAGGATGTCCATGCTTACCGGCCCCATGATGTTGTAGACAGTTTGCACAGCCGCGTGGCTCCGTTCAGGGATGGGAGGCCCTACGGCCCCAACATGTTCAGCGGGGTCAGCACCCCCAGCAACTACCATCTCTACGGGCAGTTTCCCATGCCAGGATTCCCTTTCCCTCTCTGCAAGCTGACTGATACCAAAAATGCTTTTGCTGACCTCTCAAAGAGTGGTATCCACCACAAGCATTGTTCTCCACACGACAGCAGCAGCAGCATCAGGGCAGAGTACACCAGGGCGGTCGGCACAAGCTCCTCCAGTATTATTCACTCCACCACGTATGCTTCCAGGGAGGTAGGCAGAGATGATGAGATGAGGAAGGAAAGTCACGAGGGGGTTGGTCAGTCCATTGGTCTCAGCACAAGGAAGCGAGCGTTTCCCGTGTTGACCCTTGAGCACCAGAAGGACTTGGGCAAAGAGCACGCTCCACAGGCGGAGGAAGACCTGATCCATCAGCACTATCCCCTGGGTATCTCCTCTGCCGGACGCAAGAGCCTCATGAGCAGCCCGCAGAGCCCCCTCAAATCTGACTGCCAGCCCAACTCGCCTACCGAGTCCAGCAGCAGCAAGAACGCCGGCCTCTCTCAAGCTGCCGGAGCTCAAGTCCCGCAAGGCACCCAGGACCCCAAAGCTCGCAACTGGAAGAAGTACAAGTTCATCGTGCTGAATCAGAGCGCAAAGGAGGATGAGGTGGCGCTGAGGGATCCTGGGCTGCGCTCGCCTCAGAGGCTCGGCCTGCAACCCTACCTCCACCCTGGTGACTCGGAGAACCTTGACCCACAAACCACGAGCAAGAGCAGCGAACACAGCGAGGATCTACCTGTGCCCCAGTCTAGTCGTCTCAACAACATCATCAACAGGTAAGTTTTCTATATGAATCAATTTGTACTGTTGTACTTATTTGATTAAGAGTTAATGCTCTAAATTTTGGACAGTCACCACAACAATTACAGGAACTTAATTTTGGATTTACATCTTATTTCGTGCCTGCAGTGCACTTGAGGGGTCACTGAGGAACGCCGACGGTCATCCTCCACACTACCTGAACCGCCTCAACTGTTCGTCCTGCGGCTCTCAGTCCCCACAGCACTCGGAGGTCTGTCCAAACACCTCCAGGTCCCGTCTCTCAGAGGACATGGCAGAGTTTCATTCAGAATATTCAGACTCCAGTTGTGGTGAGTTTGTGATTTTATTTTCACGTCAAAAAAATAATAATTCTGCGTCATTCGGGACCAGAAGTTAACTTTTAGCTCGATCTCTCCCGCATAGAAAATGGTACGTTCTTCTGTAACGAATGTGACTCCAAGTTTGCTGAGGACGAAGCGCTGAAACAACACATGCTTCAAGTGCACAGCGACAAGCCATACAAGTGTGACCGCTGTCAGGCTGCTTTCCGCTACAAAGGCAACCTCGCCAGCCACAAGACTGTACATACAGGTAAACAGAATAAATGAGACAGACTCATTTATTGGTTTTTGACTGTGTGCCTTTTTGTTGCTGAGTTCTAAAGAGATTTCTCACTTTCAGGGGAGAAACCGTATCGCTGTAATATCTGTGGTGCTCAGTTTAACCGACCAGCTAACCTCAAGACTCACACTCGCATCCACTCAGGAGAGAAGCCATACAAATGTGAGACGTGTGGAGCTCGTTTTGTACAGGTAATTACACTTGTACTTAAAAAAAATCTTAAATTGGTCTTAAAAACATTTTACATCTCTATTATGTATCGGCGACTGTAGTTATTTTCAGGTTTGCAAAAGTATCTATAAAGGTGTTTGGCTTTTTATGCAGTGAACACAATGCTGTCTGAAAAGTGTGTCTGTGTTAAAGGATTTGCTGATCCATTCACCAGTTATAGCTCATTTGAATGCTGTTTTCATCTATAAGAAAGTTTGATTCCACTGAGGCTGAACATGAATCGAAATATTACTAAAATCACAATTTCAACATCCAAATCACAGGAGGTGCAATTTTGATGATAAAAGGTCGAATGTGTGTCAGAATATTATAAATGATGCAGCAGAGATGCTCCAGCCTACAAATCATTTTCTCCAGATCTAAGGGAAAAAGCTTGCTTGATACAGTGCATTTAAAAAAAAAAAAAATCACATTTTTGTATTTCCTTCAGTGGAAAAGAAATGCAAAAATCGCTTTTCCTACTAATATCGTGACTCATATTGCGACATCCATCAAAATAATCTTCATCAAATTTTTTCACAGCCTTAGATTCTACCTGATTTTGTTTGCCTTTTGTTCAGGTTGCTCATCTTCGCGCCCACGTGTTGATTCACACGGGGGAGAAACCGTATCCCTGTGAGATCTGTGGGACTCGCTTCCGTCACCTGCAGACGCTGAAGAGTCACCTGCGCATTCACACGGGAGAAAAGCCCTACCATGTAAGTGGACACGCCTTAAAAAAGTTCCAACAAAAATCTGAACAAGAGTGTAAAAATGATTAAATATAATGGCACTCCGCTTCCTTTTCAGTGTGAAAAATGCAACTTGCACTTCCGCCACAAGAGTCAGCTCCGGTTGCATCTGCGACAGAAGCACGGCGCCATCACCAACACAAAGATCCAGTACCGTATGTCCACGGCAGACATGCCCACTGACTTGACAAAGGCATGCTGAGCTAAATGGAGGAGACAGTTTTTGATGAAGGCAATCTTGACCTTGGCATTTATAGACCCCAACTTGTACAATCATCCAAAATTGTAGTGCCACACTGTGTTCATTAGACAAATAAATTGGCTGTGTATGCCATTCTAAACGGGTTTCCACTACATGTGAACGTAGAGCCACATATGGCATCTTAGTCACTTTATTGTTTCTATATAGATATAAATATATATATATATATATATATATATATATATATATATGTATGTTGGGAGTGTTTTTAAGCTTTGAAGGTACGTATATAAAGCTTTATTTTGTTGAGAAGGATGGAATGTAAACAATCTGTTTTTTGAAAATACAGTATTTTATATCAGAGAACTTACTTTTCTGAAAGTATTGAAAATTTTGATTGACGGGTGGTACATATATTTTAAGATAACGGGATTTGCGGCTGTACAGAGTTGTCTATACATTTTTATGTAGATGTGAGTACATGTTGCACCATGTCAAGTTGCCATATTCACGAAAAAAGGGAAGAAAAAAAAACACACGACGTAATAATTGGATTTAGCCGAAAACATATCAGATGACTGCTGCTGTCTGATGAGGATATGCATGAGGTACTCGCTTACCAGTTGTCAGCGTACACAAAGTGGGCAACTGCATAAATATTGTGACATATTGTGTAATTATATCTGTGGGATTGCTCTCTGCTGGCAGAGCCAATCCAAGTGTTGAACTGCATTTCAAGGTACTGCTTTGTAATGACCAAGAAAACATTTTTGCTCCAGATGTATTTGTATAGATGTGACTTTTGTTATTTTGTTTTTTTTCATAAGTGAAGGTTTACAGTTTTGCTCATTGTTCTAGATCCTACAGTAAAAGTTGTGTAAATGTCAAGGTTTTTGTTTGTAGATACACTGTGTATTCAATGTGCCTTTCTCTATGGTGACTGAATTCCTCCCATTCAGCCCAGCTCTATTAAGGTACAACTCAAGGACACCACTTGTCCTAGATCCCTCTTGTGTGTGTGCGTGTGTGTGAGTGTGTATATATATTTTTAAATGCTTGTCACCAACCTTAGAACATGCAAAATTCATCAATGTAAATCTTCAGGACTTGTTTTTGGATTGGGCTTTTTTTAACTGCATTAAAATTATTGTACAACGTTATAGATGTATGAATGTAAAATAAAGGTATTGGATTTCTATGTATTAACACCAGAGTCAGTGGTTTCTGTTTTTAGCAAAATTGGTCACTGGACACTTGCACATAAGGGATTCCTCACGCAACACTGATATAAGCTGAATATCACATAGTGCATCCAACTTTTTCATAAACACAGTTTGAGCTGCAGGTAATTGTAGCGGATCATAATTTAGACATTAAATGAGTACAAGCATCACAGAGTGCAGCTAACGAGAGGTACAAATTTCAGGGCACAGCAGGATATACTTTCCCTTCAATATTAAAATCAAGTATATTTTTTCCCTTCAGTGTTTACTCAAACCCAACAATACCACCAACAGGTTCGGCTGTTGTTCCATCAGAATGTCAAACAGTTTGTTTTGAATGAGCAAAAAGTTTTGAACATGAGCAGAAATCCCAACTGAACAGTTAAGTCCAGACGTTCCTGAATGAATTCAAATGACATGAAAAGGTGCCACATTCAAAGATAAAAGAGTGAATCCAGCCTGTATGAGTGTTTTCTCATCAGGGATCATATTAAATGAGAAAAGCTGATTTACAGAACAATAATTATTTGAAAACAATATAGAATGCCTTAGAGTCTCACTGCATTTTATTACATATTATTCTGAGTTGTCACAGAGTTATTTCTACCACAGATTGATGTAGAAAAGGCATAAATTAGTGACTAAAAATTCATCAGAATGCAGGAATGCTTGCCGCCAAAAATTTCCAGAGGGATGACAGCTTGACCTCTCGCTTAATGTTCAAATCAATTCTATATCCAAGCAGCTGACTGTATTTTTTTGTAAACAGTAATTTCATTATTTAAATTAAAAAAAAAAAAAAAAATGTCCTACTAAATGAAGCTCCTATATATCTTGATTTCCCTTGATGGTGAACAAAACAGAGTCCTAGGCAGCATTTCTGCAGTGTTTAAGTTCATTTTAAGACTTTTAAAGAACAAACCGAATCCAATCTGATACCCGTTTACTAACATCATACCAAAGTATAAAAGATATTAATGAAAACAAGTTCAATAATGTATGTAACAGGTGAATTTACTGATATTTAGGTCACTAATTCCCATTACATAATAAATTGAGCTGACCAGAAGACCTGATTAATTTTGCTATTTTAGATTTATTCATAGATTTATTCATTGTTAATGTGAATCTGTCCAACATTTGATGGTTCTCGCTTCTTAAATGTCGGTTGTTGCTTGTTCTTGTTGCACGTTATTACAAATGGAATATTCAGGGATTTTTTTAACTGTTGGTCAGGCAGATAGAAAACATTTGATGACGTCAGCGTGGGCTCCGAAATTACATTTTTTCCTGTTTTCCAGTGTTGTATAATTTAACACATAATGAAAAGAACAAAACAAGATGTTGGATCATGCAATGTTGTGAATGGAATGCTTCCAGTTTTTTATGACATTTCATGAACCAAGAATGAAAATGGTTAGTAACTTAATTATTCATTAAACATGACCTTTAGAAATGGATGGATGAATCAATGAGTGGACTAATTAGCCAATAAAAAAAAATCTACTTAAGGTTCATATGTGAATTTATATGCAGCAAATTAAATCTATTCATGGAGCAACAGACAACAAAGACAATAACATGACGAGTGAACAGTGACAGTGATAAGAGACAAACCTATCAAAATATGTGCAGAAAAGCAAACGAAAACAGACTGAAACTTGCAGAGTCAGTGTATGTATGTAATTAAAACAGATGCACAACCAGTCAAAAGTTTGGACACACCTTCTCATTTAATGTTTTTTCTTTATTTTTATGACTGTTTATATTGTAGATTTTCACTGACAGCATCAAAACTATGAATGAACACATATAGAATTATGTAGTAAACAAAAAAGTGTGAAGTAAGTCAAAACATGTTTTATATTTTAGATTCTTCAAAATAGCCACCTTTTGCTTTGATTACTGCTTTGCTCACTCTTTGTATTCTCTCAGAGCTTCATGAGGTTGTCACCTGAAATGGTTTTCACTTCACAGATGTGCCTTGATTAATTTGTGGAATTTCTTGCCTTCTTAATGGGGTTGGAACCGTCAGTTGTGTTGTGCAGAAGTCAGGTTGGTACACAGGTGACAGCCCTATTTGACAACTGTTAGAATTCATATTATGGCATATCAGCTAAGTAAAGAGAAACAATAGTCCATCATTACTTTAAGAACTGAAGGTCAGTCAGTCCCGAAAATTGCAACAACTTTGAATGTATCCCCAAGTGCAGTCGCAAAAACCATCAAGCGCTACGATGAAACTGGCTTACATGAGGACCACCCCAGGAAGGAAGACCAAGAGTCACCTCTGCTGCTGAGGATAATGCCAGATCAATGCCCCGGAGTTCCAGTAGCAGACACATCTCTTCATCAACTGTTCAGAGGAGACTGCGTCAATCAGTCCTTTATGGTCAAATAGCTGCTAAGAAACCACTAAGGAAAAGCAACAAGCAGGAGAGATTTATTTGGGCCAACAAAGATAAGGAATAGACATCAGACCAGTGGAAATCTGTGCTTTGGTCTGATGAGTCCAAATTTGAGGTCTTTGGTTTTACCTGCTGTGTCTTTGTGCGACACAGAAAAGGTGAACGGATGGTCTCTACATGTATGGTTTCCACTGTGAAGCATGGAGGAGGAGGTGTGATGGTGTGGGGGTGCTTTGTTGGGGATTTATTCAAAACTGAAGGCACCCTGAACCAGCATGGCTACCACAGCATCCTGCAGTGACATGCCATTTCCATCCGGTTTGCGTTTAGTTGGACCATCATTTATTTTTCAACAGGACAATGACCCCAAACACACCTCCAGGCTGTGTAAGGACTATTTGACCAAGAAGGAGAGTGATGGAGAGCTGCATCAGATGACCTGTCCTCCACAGTCACCTGACCTAAACCCAATGGTTGGGGATGAGATGGACTGCAGAGTGAAGGACCAACAAGTGCTCAGCATCTCTGTCAACTCCTTCAAAACTGTTGGAAAACTGTTTCAGGTGACTACCTCATGAAGCTCATTGAGAGAATGCCAAGAGTGAGCAAAGCAGTAATCAAAGGGTGGCTATTTAGAAGAATCTTAAATATAAAACATGTTTTGACATATTTCACATATTTTTTTACTAAATAATTCTATATGTGTTCATTCATAGTTTTGATGCCTTCAGTGAGAATCTACAATGTAAATAGTCATGAAAATAAAGAAAAATCATTAAACTTTTGACTGGTAGTGTATGTATGGTCAGCCAGATGTCTAGAAAATGTCACTGGAGATTCTCCAACCAGTTTTTGCTAAGATGTAATGTCATTACTATTTAAAAACGTAAATCAATTTTCAGACTATTTCTGGTGCTTTTAAAGCCTTGAAAACACTCAGGAAAGTATTGCTTCACCTTTTAAAATCAAAATCTGTCAAATATTCCTCAATCTGCAAAAGTGAGGAGTGTAAGTGCTGTAACAACAATGAACAAAAAAGGACTCCAGCCCACTAAAAAAAAAAAAAATCTACTGCAGTGGCTTAAAAGTGTAAAAAATTAAAGCAACCTTCCGAGACAATAGGCAGAATAACACAGGAGTGACGATTTTGGGGAATATAATGTAGAGTAGCAGCAGCACAGATTCACAAGAGACAAAGTCGGCAAACTTATTCATTAGCATCAGTAGATGTACAGTAGTCATCAGCTAAAGTTTGCCAACATTAGCTCCCATTAGCTACTGATGATGCCAGAGAAAAGCTGCAGCGGCTCAACATCAGTGTGTTAATTGAAACTGCATTCTGTTGCTTATGAATTAAACTTTTCATTTACTGATAAAGTTCTACTATATATCATCCTCTGGGTCACAGTGAAATACAGCTGAAAGTTAAGATTCAGTACAACAGGTGGACTCAATAAAAAAATATGCCCAGCAACCATGTAGGTATTAAAATGCAGCAGACAATCTGATATTGTACATCCAGAAGACAAACACCGCCTTCATTACAATCGCACATAATTGAAGTCATCTTAATATTCTGATATGATTGTTTATCACAATGAAGCCATGGTATTATATTCTTCATTTCCCATAAATGCAGTGATTTATGAAATAACACTTCCTCCATCACACAACAAAGTTTAGTTTGCAAAAATTTCAATCTTCGAAACATGCTACCAGAAAAACTAAAAAGCTGCTCAGAAATCACAAAAACTTGATCAAAATATAAATAACTTTTATTTCCAAGTGGCATCAAAAAAAAATCCAGAAGTCATCATTTTTACGAGACAAGCAGCCAGTGTCTGGTATTATTCAACATAAACATCACAGCTGGACTTTAGGTCTCCTCTCTGGGCCTCGAATTGTAGTTATTTTCTTTTCAACAAAACAGAAGATCAACTAAAAACTCCTACATGGTCTGTGAGGTAAAGAAGATTTTCAGTAATAAATTTGCAACATATTGATCACTAATGTGAGGAATGCAATTGAATTCTTTTTCGGTAAAGTAGAAACTAATGACCAATACTGCTGAATGACACTGTCATCTTTGAATGAACTTAATCCAAAACTTAAACTACTCATTATTCACCATTACAAAATCCCTCCCAGACTAAACCCCATCCTGCAGCGGAATCACTGCTTCTGCTGCATGGCTTCTTTTCGCGCTGCGTCCTGCAGCAACTGAGTGTCCACTTCATCTGCAGGTAGCTGAACGTAACGGACCACCGATCCACGGATGAAACAGTTTTTCACAGACAGCTGGAGTAAATTAAAACAAAACAATGGTGGAGTTTGAGGACAATCATCATTCAGTGTGTTGGAGAGGCAAATCAGTTTCATGAAATAAGACAGATTTTTTTGTGAACAGAAACACCTGAATTGATTACTTTTAAAATGGTAAGAGCAGTTTTACAAGTACTTTACTGACACTGTGTGGTGAACAATATTAACAGTAAGTGCAAACACAGACATGTTTTTCTCTTTTGTCCTTAACAGACCTCTTTCAAACTCAAAATGTGTAAAGCTTTTTCAGTGGTAACAAGCCGATTGTGCACATTTTATACTACAAGAAACAAGGAAATGTTGTATGTTTTATATATATTATATTTTATGCAAGGGCTGCACAGTGGCGTAGTGGTTAGCACTTTCGCCTTGCAGCGAGAAGATCCCTGGTTTGCATCCCGGCTTTCCCGGGATCTTTCTGCATGGAGTTTGCATGTTCTCCCAGTGCATGCGTGGGTTCTCTCCGGGTACTCCGGCTTCCTCCCACAGTCCAAAAATATGCTGAGGTTAATTGATTATTCTAAATTGCCCATAGGTGTGAATGTGAGAGTGCTTGTTCGTCTTTGTATGTGGCCCTGCGACAGACTGGTGACCTGTCTAGGGTGTCCCCTGCCTTCGCCCGAGTCAGCTGGGATAAGCTCCAGCCCCCCCCCCATGACCCTAGTGAGGATTAAGCGGTGTATAGATAATGGATGGATGGATGGATATTTTATGCAAAGCGGAAAAAAAATAATTTGAGTTTCCTACAGACCCTTACATGTGCAAGTGTGTGTCTACAAGTATATACTGTAAACGTAAAATTTTGTGTAGTGGACTTCTAAAAGATTCCCATTTGAAAATAAAGTGTACAAGCAATTTCCATACATCTGAGAAAGTATTGAACTATGGAGGAAATTTAAAATGTAACCGATTTTCAGAGCTGTTAGAAGGACTCACATAACCGGAAAATGACTGACCAAAGAGGGGCCAACAATCCTGAAGACAATATTAACACTTGACTTGAGGTAAGTGACAAACATGAGAAAACTGCATATAATGATATATAATGTGAAACCAAAATGATGTATTTAGGATTAATAGACCTGATTTGGAAGATTTTGTTTTTTGCTCCTTTCTGTGGAAAAGGCAACATCATTTATTGTGATAGCTGAATGAAAGATCCTACTTACTGAATTTTTCAGACCTGTGTGGTAAAGACTTGCTCACCCCTTTGTTTCCTGTCGTTTACATGATGATAAGCAGTTTTGTGTACCTATGACTATGGATGATAATAATACGAATTAATAATGGATTCATTTCCAAGAAAATTTTATTTGACTTATGCATAAATATGCAAACCCAAGGCAGAATTCCAGGACCATGCATGTCAGAAAATGCATCACAGATTTGTTGTAAAACCTAGTTGTTCCACCAGCTGGCGCCTCTCACTGTTTCATAAGGTGGAGTTACAGGTGCGTTTGCTGACTGCCTGTAAGGGTCAGTCAAAGACCACACCCTTGCTGTCTAACTGCTAACTGTGGCAGTCGTGTTGATGAACTCTTTAGCATCAAATTGTGACATGATGTCTGGCACACCGACACAAGAAGGAAGCCGTGTGTCTCTGCAGAGAGCAACTGTAGCTGCTAACATTAAAGAGCAGCAGGACTCTGATTACAAGCCTCCAACAACAACATTTAAACTAAAGTGATGAAGTGTACCAGCAATACTCTGCTTTAAGTATAACTAGATTTTAGAGATGGCAGTAAATACTTGGAGATTTCTTGGACTGATAAACCTGCAGGGACAGTATTTGGTCTGTTCTTTGAATGTGTAATGTAACTGAGCTGATATTGCAGTGAAGATTAAGTGTTTGTGGTTAAAAATGGTTTTCTTCTGATATTAAAACAATGTCTGCCTTATTTCATGCATCTCAACAAATAACCAACTATTGATTATGAGCACGGCCAACTCTCGGTTCAGAACACACACAAATTTGAATCCTCAGCTGAGACATCTTTAATCTGTCTCTTCAGTTTTGTCTAACACCATAATATGCAGATAGTGAAAAAATGGTTCAGGGTTTCCAGTTTCACCGAAAAACAACACAGGAGTTAAGACAGACCTATCAATAATATGCTGAAAGAGAGGTGCCGGACTGCTGAACTTACCATGTGTGGATATTTCTCTGGGTCTGTGACACTGATGTCTGTGAGCTTGATGTTCAGGTACTTAAACACACAAGTAGAGGACAGTGATGTCAAAAGAGTGCGTGTCATATGCCGACAAGTCAAGTCAAATCAAGGCACTGTTATTTATATATCACATTCAAAAACAACAAATGTCAAGCACAAGTGTTTTCGTTTTTTCAATCAACACCGAAAATTTGTCCCCAGCCACAGCAAAAGAAGCAATAAAACAAATGAACACAGAACAAAATGATTAATTGTTCATGCAAATTGAACGCAAAAAGACAAATTCACAAAGCATGAGACTTGTTTCGAGTTGCCCATCAGAAATAACTGAAAGATAGAACACAGGGCTGTACGAGAAACTGACACAAACAGTTACTCCACACGTCAGGATGTAAGTAATGTAAGCGACCATTTTGCCATTAAGAAAATATCACATATGAATGGCTTTGTTTCAAAATAAGGACAAGAAAACATTATTTCATACCTGGTCAACAGAGTGAAGTGTCCCACAGATGCTGAAAAGAGAAATATGAGGAGGATAATTATTTCAAGCATTCATAGACTCGCACCCTTTAATAAAAGCGTGGAAAAACTGGTTTTGAACAGACATCACACAAAAAATTCCATTAATGATGCTTTGATTATGTTACTTACGTCTGCTGTATTGAAATTCATTGCATTAGTGAGCCTATACTAGACTGCAACATGTTTTCAGTATTTTGTACTTCTATTTATTACATTGCACTTCAATAATAAGGATGTATGCGTCAATTATCTTTGTGAAGACCTTATTTCACAGCTGAAATGTCTGAGCATGGCGAGCTAACACCAATTAATTTACCCTCCATTGCTGCAAAAAACTAGTGCGGTTTCCTAATGAAGTAATGCAGACATGTTACGTGCTAAATTAAAAGTAAAACTCACCTCAGGTCGTTTTTGAGCTCCACCACCACGTCCTTCCCCACCAGAGATTTGAAAAACGAGTAGAAAAGCTGGAAAACACAACGACATGCTAACGTTAATGCTAGCAGCGGGATAAGCGTCGAGGCTGCAGATTGCGAGCAAACTGAACCGAAAACATGAAACTCTGAGTAAGTTAACAGCTCACTGAATGCCCGGGTAACGGAAGCAAAATGAAAAACAAACTAATACATTCGAAATTGCTTCTCACCATTATTGCTGTCGCTCTCTTGTGGTGGCGTGTCTACTGATGATGACGTAGCGTACGTGTGATATTCCTGCGACGCAGCAGGGTGCTGTTACTAAGTAGCGCCACGTGGGGGAGCCAGAGATGCGTTCACTGTTTTAAGATGTGAATTCAGCAGATGAAACTGCTGAATTCCGGAACCTGAGTGAGGTCATCGTAGATAATTGTTTTTTTGATTGTTTTTTTCCCTCCCTTATTGACAAAATCATTTAACAGAACATTGTAGAAAATAATCTTCACAAAGGCATTTTTATAATGAACAGGTGCTTACAGTGCAGTAAAATATAAAATATATCTATTGGAAGAGGCAGTTCTTGAAAATTATATGAGGTGCAATCAGAAATAGAAAAAGAATCAAAGCAAAAAGGAAAAAAGAAAGAAAAAATAAAACAGAACAAAACAAAGAGATAGGGCTTTTTTACAGATCGTAATTCTCAATCAAAGTGAACAGTTTCATGGGATGTTTAGTCTTCATTTTTAAAAACGCTTTAGTAAAGGATAGAAACTCCTTATGAAACGGTCCGTGTATTTATCTGGCAATTGGATTTTCCGTTCTGAAACGGGTATTGAAAAACAAAAAACGAGTGGTTATTTGATTTTCGTTTTAAAATACAAAAACTAAAATTGAAATACAAGGCGTTTTTCTTTTTCATGATCAAAAAGGGATTTACGACATTTTAAAGATGCTTTGATTTTCATTTTATAATTAGAATAAAAAAATGAATAAAATCAGTAAGAGAAAGAAACGAAAAAAGGTCAGTTTTTTTCATTTTCTGAGACCGGAAGTGGTCATCAGCAAGTGCGGAGCCAAATGACAACAAGATTCTCAGAGGGTGGAGCCAGAGAGCAGTGATTGTTCAGACCATAGATAGAAGACAGCACGCTAGCGGATCTAGTCTGCTATCTAAAGCTATGGTCGGCACGTCTGGTAGCATCTCTGGCTGCTGTTGACCTTGTTTTTGGAGTAAAACACGGTAAGAAGATAAATACTTCTAGCCTGTAGTGTTGTTTTGTTGTAGGTTAAGTCAGCGACTTGAGAAGAGTTGTGTTTTGTCGTGTTTGACCAGTTGGTCCGGATGCGTTAGCTTGCTAAGCGGCTAGTTAGCTAGCGGGCTAATTAACACAGGTGGCTAACTTACCGCTGAACACCTGTGTTAGTTGCTTTCACAGCTGTCCGTCATTAGTAGAATGAACTTGTCAACCTGTATTTCTCTGCTGTGTATTTTAGCTTTTAAAAAAGTTATTATACTTTAAGGTTAACTGAAACCCGTTCAGCTGCACTGAAGTTTAACATTCAGCTGGTTTGAATTAAACGGCCCTCAACATTGCGCAACATTACCTCGCTGAATCTCCATAATTTCATTAAATTCCTTCTCTCTTCCACTGCTCAAGTTCAATCTGGTATATAAAGTGACATTAATAGTGAATAAACTAACAACCAACCATTGTATTTATTTATTATTGCATGTATTTGTAGTAAAGCATGAGTTGAAGCATCCTACTTTTGGATCTAGAACTGCACAAGCCATTCATTTTCAGTCATCTGACGAGTTAAACTCCCCTTTTTATGTGAGGTTGAAGCAGAAAGTCTGAGTTAACAAAGAAAGTTGATTATAATTTGCGATACCTGTTATCTTTGACTGAGGCTTTAGTTTTAGTTGAGCCGATCTACACGTAGAAACTTTGTTCAAGAAGATTTCTCCGTAGCTCAGAGGACAGGCTGCTTTTTATACAACCTTGTAAGAGAATGTCTGTCAATGCTTTCAGCAGAATTTAGAAACACAACACTTCCTAAACAGATATTTTGAGGCTGTGAGCTGAATTAGTGAGGATGACTCCTGCTCCTGTCATCTCTAAGCTCCTCACACATCTTTACCTGCACATTAGGAAAATCACTCCTGTAGAATGCAGGTATGTTTGTCATTATTATAAAAAGATGTTGCCTGGTGACCTGTCAGAATCCCATCATACAGAGTCAGCCAAAATAATGTTTACACACATCAGGAAAAGAAAAGCTTGCATAAATATTTCAATACCAAATTTATTCAGACATCACGAGATTAATAAAAGTTATCTTTGGCCTCTACAATTACAAGAGGTGTTCAAAGTGGTGGCCACTGGCTTCCAGACATTTCTGTTCTGTTGTAGATGTCACTTGTTGATGCTCCATTCATGAGGGTAGCGCCATCTGTCGGGAAAACATCGTACAACAGGACACAGAGTTGTCATGATTTGATCAAACTTAGAAAGCGGTATCTATATGTGTAGAAGTACTTATACAAATGAAATATTTATAAAAGTTTTTCTTTTCCTGAAGTGTGTGTACATTATTTTGGCTGACTCTTGACTCTGTGAACTTAATGAGAACAAAACTATCATTTAATTGTTGCTCTGAAAGCTTCTTTAGTGAAAACCGGCTAGTGTTCTGCTTTGAAACAAACTGTTGTTGAGGTCTGTGTTTTTAGGTTTAACCCCACTGTTTCTGAATGAACTGACAGTTGTTGTTTTTTTTCCTGATCCATGTGGACATTATAATTGATGGTAACATTTACTGATCATATAATCAGCATGACAATATAACAGTGTAACATTATGACCACCTGACTAATACTGTGTTGGTCCCTTTATGCTGCTAAAACTCCTCTGACCCAGTGGTTCATCAGAACCTCTGGGGATGTCCTGTGGATCCTGTGGGTCCTGTGGGTTGCAGGGTGGATCCTACCTAGACCAGGCTGATCCTGGACCATCCCACAGATGCTCAATCAGATCTGGATGTGGGGAGTGTGGAACCCAGGTGAACAGCTTAGCTCTGTCGTGTTCCTCAGACCACTCCTGAGAAGTTTTAGTTTGTCTTGCTGAGGGTGGCAGCTGGCATCAAGGACTGCTGTTGCCATGGAGACAAGGCGGTTGTTTGTCCTGCAGTGTTTAGGTGGTGGTACGTGTCAAACATCCACATGAACGTCAAGGTTTCCCAGCAGAATGTTACATTAGAACAAGATGATGGATGTTGTTCTCTTCAGCTGTCAGTGGTCAGAATGTTGTGGCTGATCGGTGGATCTGTCTGCCTTTACTCTGACATCCAGAGTTATACAAAAGTGTAGTATGTGTGCAGTGCAGAAGAGATTTACTTTATTGGATGCAGTTTTAGTGGTCCCATCAGAGAAAATCATATCCATATACAGATTTTTATTAATTCCAGGGCTGGTTCAGTAAAGATTTATAATAATAAGTACATCAGATAATTCTTGGTCGCAGTTGGAATTTTGTAGACTGAGAGATGGTTGAGAAGGTTTGCAGTTCTTGTTTTAGCAAAATAGGTTATAATACAAGATCTTTATTGTCATCGTACATGAAATTATCTGCAAACCAGCAAAGTGCATCAGTCTGAGATATCTAAAAATAAATAGGTAAAGAAAAATGCTTATAAAGCCAATAATAAACAGAATATTTTGAGGGAATATTCTAAAAAAGAAAGAAAAGCTCCATTCTCACTCCTCTCAGGATAAACTGTCATTAAAATTGACTTTAAATTTAGCTTCAACATGAGATAAAAACATTTACTTCCATTACTGATGTTGTCAAGTTTTAATAAAGTTCATGCTACTTTTATAAAATGATGAAAGTGAATAAACTGTATTTCTGTGATCTGTGTTTGATTTCTGTCTTTTCTCCTGTCATCCAGATGTTCAGAGGGAGATGATGCCACATCTGGTCCAGCTGATGGAAGGTCTTGAAGTTCTCTGACTGGCCTCCACTGAAGATGGTCATCTCACTGGATTTAAGGTTCAGATGCTCAGTAACAAACTCCACCAATGAGCCAACAGGGAAGCTTTAGGTTTATTAAATGTTGCTATGAAGGTATCGCTGTTTTTCTTTGTGAATGCAATGTGCTCCAACTGATACTTGAATTAGACCTTAGAAGTAAATCCTTCCATCTCAAAGGATCTAGTTGCATTAATAACCTCATAACATTCTAATTTTTATTCCAGTCTTGGTTGGAAATAGAATCTCTGTATTGATTCAGGTAAAAACTGAACTTCACAGCATGTTGGAGCAAAACAACCAGATGAAAACTGTGATGGTGTTGGATTGTCAGACCGTAATGTTGCAGCTCAAAGCAGCTTTTCTAGCTCAGTTCATTCTGACATTCAGCTATGAATCAACACAGCAGATGGTGATCCATGCTGTGGAAGTCTCACATCTCCTGATTTAATGGAGCTGCTTTGCACTTTTTACACTGTTTATTCACCAGCACTTTATTTAATAAAAGTCCCATCTAGTTTTTATGAGGAATGTGATGTTTTAATTTCTCTGTGAATAACTGCAGTCTAAGGGAACAGCTGGAGTTGTAACATCTGTCCTGATATTGATCATGAAGTACTGATCAGAATACTTATGGTTAGCAGTCATCTCTGAAGTTTACATTAAAATCTTTACTTGTGTTGTGAACTTTGATAAGAAGCAGAAACTTTAGCATTGCCATGGATACATGAGTGTTAAATTCTGTCCATATTTCCATTTTGGGAAATGCAGTCCAGCAGATGAGTTTGTTTTTACTGCCAGCTACCATTCAGTCTAAGATATTAACAATAAATAAATGTGCATAATGTGGAAATGAACAGATTTTATTTTGATTTATTCCTACAAGTGCTGCAGGTAAAGTTCCAGAATGTGGAGAAATTTAGTCTCACAATCACAGACAACAAATATTATCTGAAAGTCGGGTTATTGTTGTTTATCAGCACAATACAAAAAGATTAATGTTAGAAATATTCCAGTTAAGACTCTAGAATATCATGATTTATGTAAATTTACCTCAATAATATGAATGTTCAGGTTAAGATTGTGCAGTAATATTTATTATGTAAGTTTAGCTGATTAAAGTTTATGACTCTCCACTACAATATTATTTAAATTGACATCATTATTATAATATTTAAGGTCAGACCGTACAGTATTGAGATTAAGAAATCAAATATTCTATAAAATGTAAATACACTGAACTCATTTGCATATATTTAAGTGAGACTCTACAACATTATTTGACACAAATGTATCTAAATCAAAATTGTACTCGTTTTTACTCCAAACGTTTACTGGACTGATTTAAACATTAAAATCAATCCTTTCTAATCCTCTGCTGTACATTGAAACCTGAGGCCTTAAATAGAAACACACAAGTATCTGATTGAAGGAACTTCTGCAGAGTCCTGGTTCCAGAACATGATGATAGAATTATAGACAAACTTTAACAAAAGCTGCCTGAGAGTTTACAGGTTTTTATGTTAGATTTCTTCAGTAATTTAATGAGAGTTATCAGCAAAAATCAGGTGTTCATTTGATGACCTTCATTTTCTAAAACATCCAGAATTGGAGCTCATATCTTTGGCAGCTGTAAAGTTTCTGCTCCTTCAAAGTTCACAACACAATGAATGAATTCCTAAAACAGTCTAAATGCTGGAGAGCGTTTGATGCTGAAGCAGTGACCAGTTTTTCTGTTTCTTCTCTGGAGATGCACAATGAGGGACGTCTGCAGAGACTGAGAAAGAGTCTCACCACATCCTGACATGAGGAAAAAGACTTTATTGAAGACTACAATGAGAAAAACTATCAGACAGCAGACGGCTGCATTCAAGGTGAGCTCTGAACATTTGATCTGGAACAGGAATTCAATAACTGCAGCATGAGCTTCATTTCAGTCTGTAGCTGCTGAATTCATGGATGAATCATCTGGCACTAGAGAGGAAGACCATCAAACATCCACGTCAGCTGATGGAGGTCCAAGAGTCTCACTGAACAACCAACCTACAGAGTAGTGATGTTAGGAGACGTGCCAAGGCTTGGAAGCGTGTGCCGAGTAATGGAGGGGGCGTTTCCACGAAGCGCGTATCGAGGCTTGCTTCATTTAGGGGAGGAGCCAAAATGATGACGTCCGAAGCCTCGCTGCCTGGGTGAACAACAGGACCGTTTCGGAAAGTGGTTCAGATTTTGTCGTGAGGTTTGACAGCAACATAAACCCCTGAGGCTCCATTCAAAATGTGGGTTTTTGATAGAGTTGCGGTCAGTTGAGAGTTTGAATAGCTTGAATACGAGTTTGGAGAGTGTTTATATAGTCTGGATATAGTTTGGAGAGTTTAGAGAGTAGAAAGATAGTTTGTAGATTTAGGAGAGTGAGGAGAGAAGGATGGGTTTTAGGAAGGAGCCATCTAGGAAGAGGAGGATTTCCCCTGTGTGGGAACATTTCGATTTGATAATTCCTAATCAGGTAAGCTGAATCTAACGTTATTACAGACGCATTAGCTTTGGTTATCAAGAACTGTATTTTTCACTGTTGTTTTATTCAAAGGTGAGGTGTTTATTGTGTGTGTGTCAAAAAAGGAATCGTTTAAAACCAAAAACTGTTGAGAAACTGTTATTTCTGAATGAAAGGAATAAAATGTCCCCTTTCCTGTGCATCGTTGTCCAAGTTACACAGCATATTCAGTACGATCTTCCTTGTTCCACACTTTCACTGTCCTCTGCCTGCTTAAGGCCATGGCATTTTCTTAAAGTGACAGAAAAACATTACACAACCTGCCACATTATATGATACTACCGTTTTGGGGAAAATTTACACACACACAATACATGAAAATATATTTTATTCTACACGTGAGAATTTATCTACAGAAATTATTTGGTCATGCATTTTCTTGTATTTCATAGTCATTTCCAACAGCCATAACCAATAAAAATTCAATGCATCAGACATGTGGTTCAGATACAGCTGCCTGTGATTATACACCTGGCCAGTAGGTGGCGTCGTGTGCTCATGAAGCTTCAAGAAATGAACCGTTTCTCGAACCAGTTGGCTCAAGTGGTTCAATGCCTCATGAGGCTTCATCTCACCATCACTCCTACAGAGTGAAGACCTCGAATCTGATTGGACGGCCTCCTATTCAGCCACGTGTGAACAAATGCCTCTAAGCTGATTTGTTTTCTAAAATAAATCTAGTTTGAGTCCTAATCTATGCCTGTGTGTTTGCTTCTTTACACCACTGTGAACAGTTTAGGTTGGTAGATTGTTCCAGATAAGACAAGTACAAGATTCTTCAGAGCCGTTCTACCACGAGCCTGACAGGAAGAACTCCAACAGCTACTGAATGTTCCTGTGGTCCCCTCAAGGCTACAGGAGGAGCCCTACGAGGACGAGCCGGTCCACCTGATGGAGGCCAGTCGCTGCGGTTCAAAGCCAACACCGACTACATGGACTTCTACTGGACCACACGAAGGCCTTCAAACCAGACCAACAAGTTCACTGACTCCCCGACTGGTGGGTCTGAGGACGCCACCGAGCCTCGGTCCAGCCAGCCTCCTGTCTGTGGGTGTTTGAGTGCTGAGAGGTTTGTGGATGCATGTGAATGTGTCTGTGTTGAAACGGCAGCTTTGGACTCACTAACGCTGGGAAAAACCAAGAGCTCCTTTATTTGTGACTTCCACTAAAAAAACTGAAGAAAATAAGTTTGCCAGGGTTCTGACTGATAACAGATTATTAAATAATGAAAATAATCGTTTAAATATTCCTTTAAACAATCCTTTTTGGTCTACATTTCCTTTACACTGACTTCTTGGTATTTTGGGTGGAATATACTATTAAGGCCAATGTTCTAGGGTTCTTCTGGGAATATACCATTAAACCAACCTTTTAGGTAAATGTTCCAGGATGTTGGGTAGAATATACCATCAGATAAACCTTTTAGGTCTACATTGGAAGATTTTAGAGTAGAATACAGACCTGATCAAAATCTTAAGACCAGTTGAAAAATAGCTACAGTTAACCTTTTGCACATTTGGATCTTAATGAGGTTTTAAGTCGAGCTACAATATGCAAAAGCAAGAAGGGGGAGTGAGACAAGAAGCACTTTGAAAAAGTAATTTATTGAAAACAAGTAAACTGAAATTTTTTCAACATAGTATAGTAAGGTGTTTTTTTTGCGCCAAAATTCATGATGATTTTTTTTTTCAAAGAAAACCTTTCTGGAGTGTTTTTCACGCCCTCCTTTACATTATCTCATCATATGGCACGTTTTTACAACATGTTTGGAAAAAATCACATTTTTTTTCGACATAGTATAGTAAGGCGTTTTTTTTTTGCACCAAAATTCATGATGATTTTTTTTTCAAAGAAAACCTTTCTGGCGTGTTTTTCACGGCGTCCTTTACATTATTTCATCATATAGAACGTTTTTACGTGTTTGAAAAATCGCATTTTTTTTCGACATAGTAGAGTAAGGCGTTTTTTTTGCGCCAAAATTCATGATGGTTTTTTTTCCAAAGAAAACCTTTCTGGAGTGTTTTTCACGGTGTCCTTTACTTTATTTCATCATATGGAACATTTTTACAACATGTTTGAAAAATCGCATTTTTTTTCGACATAGTATAGTAAGGCGTTTTTTTGCGCCAAAATTCATGATGATTTTTTTTTCAAAGAAAACCTTTCTGGAGTGTTTTTCACGGTGTCCTTTACATTAATTCATCATATGGAACGTTTTTACAACATGTTTGAAAAATCACATTTTTTTTTGACATAGTATAGTAAGGCGTTTTTTTTGCGCCAAAATTCATGATGATTTTTTTTTCAAAGAAAACCTTACCATAGTGTTTTTCACGGCATCCTTTACATTATTTCATCATATGGCACGTTTTTACAACATGTTGAAAAATGACATTTTTCGACATAGTATACTATGGCATTTTTTTTGCGCCAAAATTCATGATGATTTTTTTTTCAAAGAAAACCTTTCTGGCGTGTTTTTCACGGCGTCCTTTACATTATTTCATCATATAGAACGTTTTTACATGTTTGAAAAATCGCATTTTTTTTCGACATAGTATAGTAAGGCGTTTTTTTTGCGCCAAAATTCATGATGGTTTTTTTTCCAAAGAAAACCTTTCTGGAGTGTTTTTCACGGTGTCCTTTACTTTATTTCATCATATGGAACATTTTTACAACATGTTTGAAAAATCGCATTTTTTTTCGACATAGTATAGTAAGGCGTTTTTTTGCGCCAAAATTCATGATGATTTTTTTTTCAAAGAAAACCTTTCTGGAGTGTTTTTCACGGTGTCCTTTACATTAATTCATCATATGGAACGTTTTTACAACATGTTTGAAAAATCACATTTTTTTTTGACATAGTATAGTAAGGCGTTTTTTTTGCGCCAAAATTCATGATGATTTTTTTTTCAAAGAAAACCTTTCTGGAGTGTTTTTCACGGCCTCCTTTACATTATTTCATCATATGGAACGTTTTTACAACATGTTTGAAAAATCGCATTTTTTTTCGACATAGTATAGTAAGGCGTTTTTTTTGCGCCAAAATTCATGATGATTTTTTTTCAAAGAAAACCTTTCTGGAGTGTTTTCACGCCCTCCTTTACGTTATTTCATCATATGGCACGTTTTTACATGTTGAAAAATGACATTTTTCGACATAGTATACTGTGGCATTTTTTTGCGCCAAAATTCATGATGATTTTTTTTTTCAAAGAAAACCTTTCTGGAGTGTTTTTCACGCCCTCCTTTGCATTATCTCATCATATGGCATGTTTTTACAACATGTTTGAAAAATCGCATTTTTTTTCGACATAGTATAGTAAGGCGTTTTTTTTGCGCCAAAATTCATGACGATTTTTTTTTCAAAGAAAACCTTTCTGGAGTGTTTTTCACCGCGTCCTTTACATTATTTCATCATATGGAACGTTTTTACAACATGTTTGAAAAATCGCATTTTTTTTCGACATAGTATAGTAAGGCGTTTTTTTTTGCGCCAAAATTCATGATGATTTTTTTTCAAAGAAAACCTTTCTGGAGTGTTTTTCACGCCCTCCTTTACATTATCTCATCATATGGCACGTTTTTACAACATGTTTGGAAAAATCACATTTTTTTTCGACATAGTATAGTAAGGCGTTTTTTTTTGCGCCAAAATTCATGATGTTTTTTTTTCCAAAGAAAACCTTTCTGGAGTGTTTTTCACGGTGTCCTTTACATTATTTCATCATATGGAACGTTTTTACAACATGTTTGAAAAATCGCATTTTTTTTCGACATAGTATAGTCAGGCTTTTTTTTTGCGCCAAAATTCATGATGATTTTTTTTCAAAGAAAACCTTTCTGGAGTGTTTTTCACGGCGTCCTTTACATTATTTCATCATATGGAACGTTTTTACATGTTTGAAAATTCGCATTTTTTTTCGACATAGTATAGTAAGGCGT